>NW_011500422.1:1798-7488 GCF_000495115.2 Populus euphratica | reverse complement strand
TAGTATTATTATTAGTACTATTATTGTTGTTGTTGTTGTTACTATTGTTATTGTTTATAATTTATACAATTAACTTCCCTGTGGTTCAACCCCGGTATAACCAGGTTATTTATTATTTCAACACTCCTGCACTTGGAAAAAGACAACAATCTTCTGATTGTATCACTACCGTCCTGTGTCACTACCGTCCAGGCAGATGATTCTAGGTTTTATCAAGGTGGTCTGATTGTGTCACTACCGTCCACGCAGATGATTCTAGGTTTTATCAAGGTGGCATAAACATGAAACGAAGCTTCGGTGAACGACCAAGCCCCTTCAATCGCTTATAAGAAAGGATAGTAGAAACCTTTTCAATAAACTTTTTAACACTTCCTCAATAGTTTCACTGCTTTAATGGCGCATCAATTATTTCACGAGGATAGAACACCGAACCATGATTTCGATTCCATTTCAGCACTTGCATCAATATGGCCTAATTACTGACTTCTTCTGTCCAAATCCACGCTAACTACCACGGTACCAATCATCTTTATGGTTAATTGCCCCAAAAAACCTAGTTTCATATTTTCCCAATCACCAATCACAGGGAGCATTTCATTAGTAATTTCCAAGCATCTAGATGGGAAATGCCCTCTAATTTTTATTTATTTATCAAAGATATCAGATAGACGTGAACAACTCGTGTCAACCAGTAGTTTGGTTCATTAGAACATTACAAGTCCCTTCAACTGGACGAGCTAGCATTCAAGTCACAAATACTGAAACAATTCTCTTCAACCATAATTCAGAATGGATAAATCGACAGACATATCAAACCTGTTTTCAAAGGAAAAATAGGTACCAAAATATGAGATTTTACTCATGCAGCTAATCCTTGTAGAAAAAGAAGGAAGTAAAGATGGCAGGTTCGCACTTCCCCTACTTTGCTTGAGGGTGTGAAGCTATGAAGTCAATGGCAAGACTGACGGTACTGATCTTGTCTGCTTCATTATCTGGGATCTCAAACTGAAACTCTTCTTCAAGGGCCATCACAATCTCAACAGTGTCTAAACTATCTAACCCAAGATCATTCTGGAAATGGGCATCAGGTGTAACCTGAAAAGGCAAAAAAATAAATATCAACCAAAATCAGATATGCATAGAGGACAGTATAATGAATCCATGCAATCTTTCCCTTTTTTTAGATGACATAAGACAAGCATTGAAAGTAAGTATCCAATGAGAAGTTACAAGTGCCTACAGAGTACAGATTCATCAGAAGGAAATGTTGAAATACACCAATTACTAAATGCTAAGAAAAGCATTACATTTTTCATTCAAATTCTCAAGGCTGTATTCCACTGTAGGGAAATGAGGTAAAATAATTGCTAAAAATGAATGAAACCTCTTCAGCAAACCAAACAAATTTCCACGCCAGGAACTCATCTATCCTGGCAACAAACTCACTGACCTAACAAACCAGTGGAAATGGGGTGAAATAGCTGGGGATAGGGAATCCAAACAACGAGCCCATGTTTGATTAGAAACATATCTGCATAAAGTCTCCATAACAACTCAAATTCCTAAATTAGACATGCAACCTCCAAGCACTACTACAAACCAATTCAGCATAGTCTAGGGCATCAAACATACTATAAAGATTCATCACATCCATCCAACAAACAAAGTTCCAGTTGTAATCAATGAAGATGAGATATTGCTATGCTATCAAAACCTTTAACATAGCAAAATTGTCACTAGCAATGATGTAGAAAACAATGCAATCTAAATCTCAGAACAGAGATCATTTGGTGTAAGAATTCAATGTATAAGCTGGAAACCTTTGATAAATCAGGAATTTTCAAGGGACCAACACTTTGATTCTGATACAATCATTAGGCCTGAGAATGAGTGATTATGACCAACTGCACTACCAATCATATTACAGAGTCCTACAAGCTATTTGATGTAAAAAAAAAGTGGAAAAGAGAGCTAGGATAGATCCACATCATAGTGCAAAAATCAAACAGAATGATTGGAAACAGTGGCAAGTAATGATCTAACTCTGTACCCTGTTTTGGGCTAATAACCTTCATGCCATTATTTTTTCAGATAAACTTTCTCCTTGAGAATAGACTGATTCAAAAACACTGTAACAGGACTTTTTATTACATAATTTTGAAGATTGAAGATCAGAAGACCCTACTACCTCAATGTTCAAAAACCAGGCCACAATGTCTATCCAACGTACCAAACCTAAACATGCATTTAATCTAGAGTGCCAAAAATTCAATCGAAGGCAGCATTGATTGCCCTGATGAACTCAAGGATTACACATGAAAAATAGAATGAACATTTATAGAATACAAATTTATATCTTTGTCTTCAACTTAGCAAGATGTACTAATCATCAAACACCATTTTAATTAAGCCTACAAGTCCTCCATGCAGATTTTACTCTCCAAAGTAAATCCAACAATATTTACTTTCACATCACATTGCCAACTTTGAGATAAACCATATAATCAAAACTTCCAAAAGCCCGGTGAGAAACACTACAAGAATTCAAAATGCCAGCAGTAGAGCAATGACTTAGAAGTCATAAAAAATTAGCATAACAAATTCAGCTTCTCAGAAGTCACAACACAAATAAATGAAACTTCCATTTTGTTTGTTTCCTGAAAGAAATTGGATTAACAACATGAACAGTCACAAAATTACACCCACTTCTTCTTCTTCTTCTTCATTTCATTCAAGTTGCAATATGATTAAAATTTACCCAAAAAAGCTAAAACCCTACACCCAGAAGAGCAAAAATGAAGCTTTCAATTTATTTGACCACCACATCATTAATCTGTAGGTTTATTTTAATCAACGGTATAACAGATTTAAATACCCAGAAAAGAAAAGCAGTCAGCATTAAATCTGATTTTGTTAAAAAAAAAGAAAGAAGAAGCTTATTAATTACCTTGGAAGGATCGACTTTCTGGAAGTTCTTGACAACATTGACAACTCGATCGGAGACCTCGGATTTGTCAAGAAAGGTGCCTCTAACTTCCTCGGAGAAACGGCGGCAGATGGTATTGAAGGAGAGACCGAAGAGGCCGTTGTTGTTAGGGTTTCTAGTAGTAGGTGAGGCCTTTACATTCACTCTCAGGTACTTTAGCAAAGCTCCTCCTCTCGCCGCCATTTTTACTTCTTCCTCTGTCTCTTCTTTTCACAACAAACTTCTTCACTTCTTTCTCTCTCACACATACGCTTTGCCACCCTAATAAGACTGCGAAATATTTCCATCAACGGGGGTGAAAAAAAAAAAAAAACGATTAACTGATTAAAAATAATAAAATAATTTTGAATTATAAGAAAAAATTGATTAAATGAATTTTAAAAATCATTATATAAATTATACAAGATGACATGCCCACGTGCTGTCTCAGGTTTATAAAATAAATATATTTGATAGTATCGCATGCCCACGTGCTGGTTTATAAAATAAATATATTTGATAGTATTATAATTATAAATCAGTACTAAATAAATAATAAAAATTAAAGAGATGATGGAAGAAATATTTCATGACATGAAAAAAATGTTGTGTTGGTGATAAAGACTTATAAACTAAACAAAATAATTTGTAACAATCTACAGTATTTTGCGAGGAAAGAGAAGAGATACAACACTCTCGTCACATGATTTAGCTTTTCTGTTAATAAAGTGAGGAAAGAGAAGAGATACAACGCTCTCGTCATTTAGCTTTTCTGTTAATAAAAAGCAAAAAAAAATTAAAATTTAAATTCTTTACCAACTTAATATTAAAAAATAAAGAAAATTTTGAAAAGAAAATAACCCATGAGTAAAAACATTGTAGCAATTGACAATGTTTTGTAAAGAAAATTATAGTGTTTTTTTCAATAAAATAAAAATAAAAAACCATTTATATAAATATTGTAGCAATCCACAGTGTTTTGAAAGAAAAACCACAATACTTTCCTCATATAATTTAGCTTTATTGTAATTATAATTTTTAATCAACTCAATATTAAAAAAAAATCAACAAAGATAATTATGAAAAAAATTATAAAAAAATCATATGGGAAAACACTACAACAACTCACAGAATTTTAAAGAAAAAAATTACAAAGTTAAAATTTTAATCAGCTCAATATTAAAAAAAAATGATAGAGAGAATTTTAGGGAAAAAAAACCAAAAAAAAGGGGAAAAATCATATTGGAAACACTGTAGCAATTCATAGTGTTTTATAATGAAAGCTACAATGCTTTCTCATATAATTTAGCCTTATTTATAATGATTTGTAATTATAATTCTCAAACAATTCAATATTAAAAAAATAAAATTGACAAAGATAATTTGAAAAAATTTATAAGAAAAAAAATCATACAGAAAGACACTGTAGTAATTCACAATGTTTTGTGACTTGGAAACACTGTAGTAATTCACAATGTTTTGTGAGGGAAATTACAGTGTTTTCCCCACATGATTAAGCTTTATTATAAAGTTAAATTATAACCAACTAAATATTAAAAAAAATCGACGAAGATAATTTAAAAAAAAATTATAAAAAAATAAAACACAAAAGAAACTTGAAAAAAAAAATCATGTGAGAAAAAACTATATCGATACATAATATTTTGTGAGGAAAAACTTATATTTACTTGTAATTGTAATTCTTAACTTACTTAATATTTAAAAAAAATTAACAAAGACAATTTTAAAGAAAAACATAGCAAAAACAGAAAAAAACCATATGGAAAAAAACACTGTAGCAATTCACAATAATTTTTGAGGAAAATTACAGTAATTCCCTCACATATTGTAACTATAATTTTTAACCAACTCAATATTAAAAAATAAAATAAAATAATAATTTTAAAGGAAATCATAAAAAAAAAACCAATGCAGAGAAACATTGTAGCAATCAACAATGTTTTAAAGAAAAAAATTACAAAACTAAATTCTCAATCGGCTCAATATTAAAAAAATCGATAAATATAATTTTGAAAAATAAAAAAATAAAATAGAAAAACTATGTGGAAAAACATCGCAGCAATCCATAGTATTTTAAAGAAAAAATTACAAAGCAAAATTTTTAACCAGGTCATTATTAAAAAAGTAAAATCAACAAAAAAAATTTTGAAAAAAAATATGAAAGTTGAAAAAAAAATAATTTTGAAAAAAGAAGAAGATAAAGGTTGAAAAAATATATATATAAAAAAGAGAAGAATGCACTATGGATTACTGTTGTAATCCACAATACATTGTGTGTTGGAGAACAATGATTCTCCCACACCATTTAGAGTATTGTTAATACTTGGTTTGATATGGTTTCCAAAAAAAATAAAATCATTAAACTAAACCGGATCTTATAAAAAGAGTTTAATATCTCTTAAAAAACAAGTTTAAATTTTAAATCCTTACCATTTAACTTAACCTTAAAATAATTCCCCTCATTTCACTAAATAGCCATTAACAACAAAATCATAAGGAAATTTTTCCCTTTAAAATATACAATTCAAATAAAAATTCATACATAAATCAAGCACCTAAAAATACATGATTCAAATAAAAATAAATACATGATTGCAAACCAAATGATATTTGAAACGGAAAGTGCCTCAATTACTAATTTTTTAACAATACTTGCATTGAGCTTTTTTTTTAATTTTTATCAATATTTATACCATGTGATTAG
>NW_011500422.1:0-1471 GCF_000495115.2 Populus euphratica | reverse complement strand
ATTTAGGTCTACTTTATATGGATGGAAAGGTAAGACATAGGCCTACAAGTTTCATATGAAGCCCAAGATTTAAAAAGGTCATTTACAAGTCCAAATTATAGTAATAATAAAGAAGTCTAAATTTATCCAGCAGCCTGAGCACTGTTCAGTATTTGGCCCACTAAAAAGATAATATTCATACCTTTCTGGAAATGTAATGTAAGAAAAATATAAAGAGAAAGATCATGGAAATCACATCCTTCAAAGTCAAATTTCGCATTCTACCACTATTGACCTTTATCCATTCAAAATTCAATATCTGGAGCTATAGAAGTATAATTGATACAAACTCAATTTTTTTGGATTTCTGACTTAAAGATATATAAATTTTCCAAATTTCATCTAAAAAAGATGTTAGATGAGGGAGATATGATTTTTCAAAGACGACAACTAAATTCTGCCAACAAACAGGTTTCGTGAAGAAACGAGTCCAAATTATGTTTCTAAGCTTCTAAACCGACATCCAAGTTTTTATATTAGCAATTTAACTCCTTTAAGTTAGAGCTTGAACATTTCATGCAAGGCTATTTCTCCTTTTTAGAGAAAATAGTTATTGAAGTACTTAAATGTAAATTGTCAACTTAAGGGATGACTATTTTGTAAAATAGAAACTGCAGCTAGCAAAAAAGTGGAAGAGTAGAAGGAGGCAGCAGCCAGCAGAGAATAAACACAAATTCTCTCCTCTACAAACCCAAAAATCATGCTCTCTTCATTCTTTAGGAGTAGTTGTTCAATAATTATGCAAGGCTAAGCTCTTTTCTTGGTTGCAAGGACACAACAAACCTTCGGATTTTAAGAATTGTGAGATTTATTCTTCCTTTTATTTTCAGTTTATGTTATGAACGAGTATGATTGTTTTCCTATGCATATTTCCTATGATTGTTTTTTATGATTGCTAGAGTGAACTTTAAGTTATCATTGTGAATAATCTATTGCTAAGTTTAATATCAAAACCGAAGTTGTGATATATGAACTTGTGAAACAACTAAGCTTGAACTTATTGAACTACGTTATTGAACTTAGGGAGAACATTTAAACAAAGTTACACAAGCTGCGGACAACTTGTATGTTAATCTTGATGAAATTATCTAGTTCTTAAAGCTGCCATTAAATTGAATCATTAGTGCGGAGACTTTGATTGTTTATTGGTTAGGATTAGTTATACGACATATCTGTTAATTAATCAACATTAAGAAAAGATAAAATTTTAGAACATAAACTGCAATTTTAGTTTCAAGGATTGGTTATAACTTTCATTGGTGAAAGTGTGCTTGCGACCAATGTTTGTTTTCTTGATAAATTTTGGTTTTAATTGATTTTATTTGCTAGTTTAATTGCTTCAATAGTTTAGATAATCACAAACCAAATCCCCCCAATTATATAACGTACAACATAATAATCTGACTTGAAACTTCCTCATAGGATCAACCCC
>NW_011505258.1:0-3892 GCF_000495115.2 Populus euphratica | reverse complement strand
GTAATTTTGATATTGGATTATAATATTAATCTTTCATTCATTCAGTGTCAATGATAATTAAAAGATTTATTTAATCTGTATGTAATTTACACATGCTTTTCAAAGGTTTACATACAAAATTGAAAATACTATATGTAATCTGCTCTAAAGAAAATTTTTAACTTCAAATTAATAAGATACAGAAGTTTTAAGCTAGAAATATTTTCTACTTGACACCTTTAATTGTCATTAGACATTATCTATAGGGAATTTTCAGATGTTTTAGCATTTAAACCTTTTCCTCCCATGTTAATTTGGTCCTAAGATTTTCTCTCATGACATACTGTGACTATTTTAGCATATTGGATGGATGGAGGGATGAAATTGTAATAAAGTCAAGATAATTAAGACTTAATTATCTTAATTGATAATGGAATAAAATTAAAATTATATTAATAATTAATGTTGTTTTTTTATCCATTTGGTGTGCCATTGCATCAAAGAGCCAAGCAGGATATGAACACAACATTTAATAATTAAACTCTTCCCGGAGAGGCTGAATATATATATATATATATATTCAAAATAGCATTGATTCAAGCTTTTTTTCCAAGACAAAGTTTTGTTTAATTATGTTAACTTACTTGATTTGTGATGCAAAGCTTTGGCTGGGTCCACTCTGGATTAGGTGACGTTTAAATTAATTATCAGTTGAGTCTAAATCTTTTTTATTTTTTTAATTTTACTGTGAACGTAATTGATGTTTGATTATAATATCAATCTTTCATCCTTTCGTTAGTAGTAATAGTTAAAATAATTTGTTTAACTTGTATGTGATTTACACATGCTTTTCAAAAGCTTCCATACAAGCTGACATGCACTCTGCTATGAAAGAAAATTCTCCCAATTAAAGTTGTTATCTAGTAAGTAATTTGAGAAAATTAAAAATTAAAAATTAAAAATTAATTTTAAAAATTCAGATACTAGATTAATTATAATTAAAAAAATAAACATCATTCTTAAATCATCATTTCAAGTAAAATGTTCACTTTATTTATGTTTTTTTAAATTCAAATATTATAATATTTTAAATTTATTTACAATTTTTTTAAAAAAGTTAATGTCGGTTTTTAAAACTAAAAGTTATGTCAAAAAAATAGCACGACTATTTTAAAATAAAACACTTGTTAAAAAATTAATGTTTAACCCTAGAAATAAGTTACGTGCAAGTTTAAAAAAATCAGTATAATTTATATTTATTTTTAGACTTTAGACATAAATCATTCAAAAAAAATAAAGAAATATGTCCAAAAATAATATTTATTAAAAAAAAAATACTGGAATCACTAAATAAAGATAACCTATATTTGATAACTGGGCTTTGGACCCGCGTTGCCATTCTTCTTTATATATATATTCAAAGTATTTTATAAAATACAAGACAAATATAATATCTTTAGAAGTCCTCAAAATTATCTGAGTGTCGCTTATATAAAAAAGGAAGAAGATAGAACTACCCTTTGATATTACAAAAATACTTTTCGTGGCGTGTGTTGCTCACATACGGCCATTGTTGGAGAAGGAGAGAATTTTCAATGAGATTTCAGGCCAAAAAGGGCATATTATAGTATATCTCGGTGCAAGGATTCTAATAATGGTGGCGGTGATGGCTGTTCATAACTAATTAAAAAGAATCGATAGTTTAAAGTTTTGGGTAGCTGAAGATATTGACATCTTTTACAGTAAGACGAGGCGGCTAAGTCAATGAGAACCACCTGGGGTTTTCTAATGGCTGTCCGACGGAGTGAGGCGGCTAGAGTTGAGAGATACGAGGAGAGCGAGAATTGTCGGCAAGAGAAGAGAAAGTCTATGGGGTTTGCTAAGGTGAGGATACGACATGGTAATCCAATGCACTTGAAGGTTATGGACCATTGGATCAGTTCTAAATTAATCCTTGGGCTACAATTCACTTGATCTGAAGATCCTTATTAACATATATTTGTTTTGGTGTCATAAGATACCCTATATGCTTAGTATATTAAATATGATGTGATAAGATAGAATCAAATGATAGATTTTTTAAGAGTTGAGATGAATTTAAATTTTAATTTAGTATGATAAATCATATTAGATTATATTCAATTAAGAATTAGGAATTAATACTATAAATATAATGATTAGGATATTTTTAGTATTTTTTGAATTGTTTTAAAAAAAATCAACATCTTGCTAATGCAAAGAAAAAAAAACGTGAATAATATCTTTGAATTATTTACATGTTCGTATTAACATTTTTTTTCAAAGTTGGCAAGGAGAGACGAACATTTATGTTCACGAAACATGACAAAAGATATGAAAAAATTTCCACCTACATTAACTTCTCTATTGAAAAAATTACGTCTGCTTTATTAATTTTTCTTTTATTATATATAATTATAAATATATATATATACAAGTAAAATTAAAAACCCAAATCCATATTAAAAAAAAATTGATTTCAATAGTTAAAATCAATTTTGGTTATGAAAAATTAATTTAAAATATTAAAAAATATTTTTTAATCAGTATCAATCTAGAGGACTCGATTTTGATCCCTAATGATTTGAAACTTATTTTTTATTTTAGTCAACTTGTTTTGATTTATTTTGATCTAATAAACTTGATTTTAATAAAAAATAATAGTTTTGAGCTGAAATAATAGAAAACTCATTTTTTATTCAAAATCAATATATTGACTTATATTAACATAATACGATCAATTTTGATTAAAAATGATAATTTTGATGACTTGAAACTTATTTTTTTATCTTAATCAATATGATTTAACCGGTATTAATCTAGTGAACTCAGTTTTGATGATGGAAAAAAATGATCAACCCGAAAAAAAATATTTTTGAATATTAAAATTTTTTCTTAATTTTTTTTTGTAGATTTTTCTCAATAAAAATAATGTAAAATATGACAAATTTTCTGAGAATCTAAAATTGGAGAGTTACATTTTGCATAGAACTTGATATTGATCGTTAAAAGTTATTGAATATATATATATATATATATGTATATGTATATATATGTATATATAAGAAACATGTTGTCTGTCGTAGCTCGTGGCTACTAATATTCTTGAAAATATTGCAATAAATTGAGAATTCCCAGCTCTTTTTTATTTTCCAACAAAAAGCAACTACAAGTGGGTTCCCCAGGGCAACAACGAAACATGGTACAAAACCCAAAGTAAAACTCTTGATATCAAAATTACATCTTTTCTCCCATGATTGAACATGCATGCAAAAGTGCGATACAGCATTTAAAGTTTTTTATTTATTCATTATAAGTTATGGTACCTGACTTGGAAAAGAAATAAATATCTTGTTTTATTTATTCAACAGTCGACTATCGTATTAAATTCGTTACATCTTGATAAGGATCTTGACACAGTCTTCTTGCTTCAGCAGTTGGAAAGCTTTGTTTATATCTTCCAGCATAACTTGATGGGTCAAAAGTTCATCCAGATTGAATTCCTGAACACAATCATGCACGTAAGTTGCATTAATCTGGTTAGTTCTTTCAAGATAGAAAGAATAGATGAACAAGAAACAAAAACATACCCCGCTGAAGAAGCAGAAACAAGGATATAAAATAACTGTTTTTAAAACAATTTGGAGTAAATTTTTGTATTTTAAAAATATAAATTGCAGAGAGACATATCTTCATCATCATCATCATCTTCTTCTTCTTCTTATCTTCTTCTTCTTCTTCGTCTTTTGAGATAATAATCAAACACTACCATATATATCATTCTAATATCTAAGTTCAATATTGATCAACATGTTGCATGTTATACATAGACCTGATATTCATTCTACATGAAGCTAATGTATTTAGCTCACCTTATTTTTGCATTTGTCAAGTA
>NW_011505254.1:0-3895 GCF_000495115.2 Populus euphratica | reverse complement strand
TTTTTAAAAGATCTATGCACTGTGAAGAGGAAACTGAATGTGAAAAAGAAAGTCTTTCTAGCCGAACAAGTAAGTGCTATTCTTCAAAAAAATAATGCTTTGAAATATAAAGACCCTAGTTGTCCTACAATTTCTTGCTTTATTGGAGAGCATAAAATTGAAAGAGCCTTACTTGATCTCGGTGCTAGTGTGAATTTACTTCCATATTCAGTTTTTTAAAGTCTGAATCTAGGTGAGTTAAAACCAACTTCTATAACTCTTTTACTTGCCGATAGATCTATAAAAGTGCCTAGAGGAATAATTGAAGATGTGTTAGTACAAGTCGATAAATTCATTTATCCTGTGGATTTTATTGTCTTGGACACACAACCTGTTGAAGTATGTAATTCATTTCCTGTTATTTTAGGACGTTCATTTCTTGCAACTTCTAATGCATTGATTAATTGTAGGAATGGACTGATGAAGCTATCATTTGGAAACATGACATTGGAGATGAATATTTTCAACATTTGCAAGCAACCTCGAGATGATAATGACTTACAGGAAGTGGACTTTACTGAAAAATTAATTCATGATCAATTTCCAACCACTTCTAGTGAAATTGAGATTGATGAATCTGATGATTTGGAAATGATTTATTTTCAAGAAGAATCAAAGACAAGTAATTGGAGGCCACAAATTGAGGAATTGCCACCACGATCAATTAAGTCCATACCTTCAAGTGTTCAGCCACCAAAACCTGATTTGAAGCCATTGCCATCTAATCTCAAATACTCATTTTTGGGAGAAAATGAAACTTTTCCGGTAATAATCTCTTCCAAACTTAATGCACATCAAGAAGGTAAGTTATTACAAACTCTGAAAATGCACAAAAATGCATTAGGATGGACCATAGCTGATATAAAAGGAATTAGTCCTTTGATTTGTACACATAGAATTTATTTAGAGGAAAATGCTAAACCCTCTAGAGAAATGCAACAAAGGCTAAATCCTAATATGAAAGAAGTAGTGAAAAATGAAGTCATAAAGCTTCTAGATAATGAAATCATAAAGCTTCTAGATAATGAAATCATTTATCCTATTTCTGACAGCAAATGGGTAAGTCCTACCTAAGTTGTACCCAAGAAGTCTGGAGTCACTGTGATAACAAATGAGAACAATGAGTTAATTCCCACTAGAACTGTTACTAGTTGGCGCATGTGCATTGACTATAGGAAACTTAATTCAATGACCAGAAAAGATCATTTTCCTTTACCTTTCATGGATCAAATTCTAGAAAGAGTTGTAGGTCATGAATTTTATTGTTTCCTAGATGGCTATTCGGGTTACAACCAAATTGAAATTGCATTGGAAGATCAAGAAAAGACTACTTTCACATGTCCATTTGGTACGTTTGCATATCGAAGGATGCCTTTTGGATTATGTAATGCACCAGCCACATTTCAAGGATGCATGCTTAGTATATTTAGTGATTTGGTTGAACATTTTCTTGAGATTTTCATGGATGATTTTTCTATTTTTGGCGATTCATTTGATGATTGTTTGACTAACTTAGGAAAGGTTTTGACCAGGTGTGAAGAGAAGAATCTTGTGTTGAATTGGGAAAAATGTCATTTTATGGTAACAAATGGCATTGTACTTGGTCACATTGTTTCATCAAAAGGAATTGAGGTTGACAAATCTAAAATCGAGTTAATTGCAAACTTGCCAACACCAAAATCTCTTAAAAACATTAGATCATTCCTAGGACATGCTGGTTTTTATAGAATGTTCATCAAAGATTTTAGTGTAATATCTAAGCCTTTAAGTAACCTTCTAACAAAGGATACTATTTTTGAATGGACTGAACATTGTGAAGAAGCCTTTGTTAAACTTAAAAACTTGCTTACTTGTGCTCCTATCATTCAACCTCCTGATTGGTCATTACCTTTTGAAATAATGTGTGATGCTAGTGATTATACCGTAGGTGCTATTTTAGGACAAAGAAAAGATAAGAAACCTTATGTAATTTACTATGCAAGTAAAACTTTAAATAGTGCTCAAATGAATTATACCACCATTGAAAAAGAATTACTTGCAGTAGTATTTGCATGTGAAAAATTCAGATCTTATCTTGTTGGCTCACCTGTTGTTGTTTTTAATGATCATGCAGCATTGAAATATCTTCTTTCTAAGAAAGATTCTAAGGCTAGATTGGTATGGTGGATTTTATTACTTCAAGAATTTGATATCACAATCAAAGATAAGAAAGGCAGCGAAAATGTTGTCGCAGATCACTTGTCAAGATTGACAACAGATTCGAAAACTGACATCACACCAATCGATGACTACTTTCCCGATGAATCTTTACTTTTTTGTCTCTACAATGCCTTGGTTTGCTAATATTGTCAATTTTCTTGTTTCAGGACAATTGCCAGCTCATTGGAGTACCCAAGATAAAAGAAAGTTCTTGAACGAAGTGAAGAACTTTTATTGGGATGATCCTTATTTATTCAAATATTGTCCTGATCAAATATTTTGAAGATGCATTCCTGACAATGAGGCATGTGGGGGCCATTTCTCGTCAATAAAGACAACTGCAAAAATCTTACAAAGTGGATTTTATTGGCCCACCATGTTCAAAGACTCACATGCATTCTGCAAGTCTTGTGAAAATTGTCAAAAGTTGGGATCTATTTCAAAACGTCACATGATGCCTTTAAATCCTATTATTGTCATTGAGATCTTTGACTGCTGGGGTATAGATTTCATGGGTCCATTCCCTCCATCATTTGGTTTCTTATACATATTAGTCGCAGTAGATTATGTTTCAAAATGGATAGAGGCAATTTCAAGGCGAAACAATGATCACAAAATAGTGATAAAGTTTTTGAAAGAAAATATTTTGAGTCGATTTGGAGTCCCTCCAGCCATAATAAGTGATGGTGGAACACATTTCTGCAACAAGCCATTTGAGTCTTTAATGAAGAAATATGGAATCACACACAAAGTTGCCACCCCTTATCACCCTCAAACAAGTGGATAAGTAGAGCTTGCTAATAGGGAGATCAAACATATTTTGGAGAAAACAGTGAACCCTAATAGGAAAGACTGGTCCTTAAGACTTAATGATGCACTTTGGGCTTATCAAATTGCTTATAAAACATCATTAGGTATGTCACCTTATAGACTAGTCTATGGAAAACCTTGTCACTTGCCTGTGGAACTTGAACATAAAGCTTATTGGGCTATTAAAGCTTTCAATTCAAATCTGGATGATGCTAGTCAACTGCGAAAATTACAAATAACTGAGCTTGAGGAAATAAGAAATGATGCATATGAAAATTCAAGAATTCATAAAGCAAGAATTAAAGAGTTTCATGACAAGAAAATACTGAGAAAAACATTCAATGTTGGTCAAAAAGTCTTGCTTTATAATTCTCGACTGCATTTATTTCCTGGAAAATTAAGATCAAGATGGAGCGGTCCTTTTATTGTGAAACATGTGTATCAATATGGGGCATATGACATCGAGAATCCAAAGAATGGCAATGTTTTCAAGGTAAATGGACATCGTTTGAAAGTTTACTTTGACAATTTTTCAATTGAACATGACTCTATTGAATTGGGTGATCCTGTATATAAAGATTGATTTTTGTTTTTTTGTTTCTTTTTGAGTGATTTTTGCTAGTTTCTCTCACCCCGGTTAAATGGCGGATAACGGTACTCCGTGACTTAAGTCGGTTCTTTCAGTTTCCCACAATAATTGATATTTGTGTATATATTTGTGCAATTCTTTGAATCTCTCTTCCAATTCTCATTTGAAAATGGACACTAATCTTGAAAAATTGAAAAAGTATTTTCCCGGTCTGCCTCAGAATGCGATTACAAAAATTTATCATGCTAGATGTGCAAG
>NW_011505252.1:1386-3897 GCF_000495115.2 Populus euphratica | reverse complement strand
GGATTCGAGCCTTACTGCTCACGCCTATTATCCCCGTGGTGCCCTACTTGCTCACTGTGCTTGCAGGATGTTCAGTGAATCGTGAGGATTAGTCGTGGTGCGCGTAAGCTGACTCGGACACCCCACGTACATCAAAAAAAAAAATCTTCTAATAAGATAAAAACTTTGACCTTATGGTCCTAACTAGCTATTATTGACATGTGTTTAGTTGAGGTTTAGATATATCTTTATCAAAAAAATTATATATATAGGTTTTTTTATCAAGTTTTTGAGCATAAAAAAATTCAAAATGTAAAGTGAAAAATTTATACATATATGTAATTAAATAAATTAATAATTATATATGTTAATAAATAAAAAAATCATTATCAAGAAATATATATATATATAGATAAAAAAAAATATTTGATCTTGTGATACATGCTTTTGATCTGGTTATGTTCAATGACTTTGAAATTGATCGAATCAAATAAAAATAATATTTTGTAAGGTTATACATATTAAAAATATTATATAAAAAAGTATTTTTTATTCCTATAAAACATAAAAATAAAAAAATTATAGATAAATTAAAATAATTAAATACTTACAAAATAATTAAAAATAACTGCAATTTAAAAAAGTCTAAATAAATAAAATTAAAGAGATAATAGTTATCAATTTAAATCTAAATTTAAAACTTATTTTGAAAAAAAAAACATAAAAAAAAAGTTGTGCACTACTAGGCTTGGCAAGCCAAGCCAATGCATTTGAACTCCTATATTGTTTTTGTTATTTAAAAAAAAAATTCAAATGACACGTTATTTAATTGTGCTTAGATTTTAGCTATTATAATGGTTGAAAAATTAGGGTTAAATTTTTTTTGATTTAAAAACTATTTTTAATATAAAACACTTAAAAATTATCTCAAAAATCTTGTTAAATCAATCAATGGCTTCAAACACCCCAAAACCCTCCCCAAACCCAAAATTAACCATAAATAAAAAATCTTTCTCAATTTAGATATGTTTTTCTAGGCACTTTCATTGTAAAACAACACCTAAATAAGACTTTCCTCGTCATATGAAACTATTTAACATGAAAATCAACTATTTTGGTAGCCAAAATTGATGTCACTATAATTTTTCTCTCTTTATTACTAAAATCAAGTGACTTTCTCTCTTCTTTTTCAAACTAGAAGAAAAAATCTTAATTAAAATTGATTTTTCTAAAACTTCAAAAATTAGAGGAATCCAATTCTTATAAATAGTAAAGATTAAGGACTAAGGTGAACATTTTACCAAAAAAGTTTCTAAAACACCACCTATCCTTCCCGCATGTATCATTTTAGTTCTTTGTCTTTTAATTTTGCCATTTGTTAAAAATTTTAGCTAAATTAGCCTCCAATCAAGCTTTTATTAATACTAATATTAACATAACCCTATTGATATTTTTAGCTTTTATAATCCAAAAAAAAATCATAATATCATATAATGTTAATATCAATACAATCTATGTTAATATTATTAGCTTTCAAGTTCCAATAGGCTCATCAAGTTTTATTATAAATTTGTTTTTTGTTTTTAAAAAAATAACTTTGAAACAATTATAATCCAAATACCACGACTTTCATAAAACATATTCAATATATTTTTATTTTATGTTTTTTTTAAATGACTTTGAAACAATTATAATTCAGACACCATGACTTCCATAAAACATATCCAATATATTTTTATTTTTTGTTTTTAATGATGGTAAATAAATCAAAGATAAATTCTATCTCATACCTTGAGATCTAACCAAAATAATATCTCTGGTCATAAATCAAATATTACATTATTACCTTTCACATCTAATCTTGAATCATATAACACACTACTCAATCATTTACATATAATTATCATATTTTAATACTAAACATACATATAACAATTATTACATTTTCCACGTTACGAACCGGTTTAACTAGCTTTTACATAGGATCTCAAGAATCGTTTCTTATTTTCAACACATTCATCTCATTATAATTGTTCATTACATATATATTTAACACAACAACACCAAACCAATTAAAAACTACCTATTTTATTTTAATGGCCTCTAGGCCGAGACTTAATATATATTAAAAAAAACATAAATTCTTTGCTGTTTTTCTCCTTTAAATTTTGTATGAATTCATAATTAGAAGGATCATCAAGATCCTACATATCCTCTAAATAACCAATTTGAAAAAAATATCCCTTCCCTTCCTTGGTACCTCTAGGCCGGCACCAACACTAAGGAAAAAGGGGTAATTATTTTTCTTAATTGCTTCAATTCTCACTTGTCCCAGCATTTATTTATGCTTATCAACATGATTTCAATGTAAATTAAATAATTGAAGCAATAATTTCTCAAATCTCTAATTCTCTCCATGAAACAATTATGCTTGACTACTAAACACACCCAATTTAAATGAAACGATTAAAAAACAAGGGTTATTACCATATAATATGAAGGATTCAGAAGGAAAATGGGGATAAATGCTTG
>NW_011505252.1:0-605 GCF_000495115.2 Populus euphratica | reverse complement strand
TATATATATATATTTGGTTGTACCAGGATATTTTCCGGCCTTTTCCAGATTAGAAGACTAATCCCTGTTGTGCCAGTATCAGACACCTAGTAGGTTCCATTACCAATAAAAATTCAAATCGTGTTTGGCTCACGAGAAGAACCAACTCCTTACAGCTAAAACCTGCTTTTATTCTTTTATTGGTTAATTTAATGTGTAGTTTTTATAATTATAATTTTATAAAAATTATTTTTGATTGAGATTGATTTTGTATTTATATATATTTGATTGGTTGAAATTGAGGTTATATAAAAAATAATTTAATGTATTTAATTTTAAAAAAAATTTGAATTCAAAGGTATAAAATAATTAAATATATATATATATATTAATATTGATGATATTTGATTTAAATATTATAAATTTAACTTCTGTTATTGTGAGTTATAAAATATTTTATATAATTTTTTTTTATTATTTTATTAAACTATTCGTTATTCCATTACATACAAAATTTATCTGATAATGACTACAGTTTTCATAATTTTTTAAATGTTTAATAATATCAAGTAAAATATCATTAGAAATAAAATTAAAATTACATTCAAATTCTATAAATAGTATTT
>NW_011505277.1:0-3848 GCF_000495115.2 Populus euphratica | reverse complement strand
AAATTTTTAAAAGATCTATGCACTGTGAAGAGGAAACTGAATGTGAAAAAGAAAGCTTTTCTAGCTGAACAAGTAAGTGTTATTCTTCAGAACAACAATGCTTTGAAATATAAAGACCCTGGTTGTCCTACAATTTCTTGCTTTATTGGAGAGCATAAAATTGAAAGAGCCTTACTTGATCTTGGTGCTAGTGTGAATTTACTTCCATATTCAGTTTTTCAGAGTCTCAATCTAGGTGAGTTAAAACCAACTTCTATATCTCTTTTACTTGCCGATAGATCTGTAAAAGTGCCTAGAGGAATAATTGAAGATGTGTTAGTACAAGTCGATAAATTCATTTATCCTGTGGATTTTATTGTCTTGGACACAGAACCTGCTGAAGCATGTAATTCATTTCCTGTTATTTTAGGACGTCCGTTTCTTGCAACCTCTAACGCATTGATTAATTGTAGGAATGCATTAATGAAGCTATCATTTGGAAACATGACATTGGAGATGAATATTTTCAACATTTGCAAGCAACCTGGAAATGATAATGATTTACAAGAAGTAGATCATATTGACGAATTAGTTTATGATTAACTTGAATCTACTTTAAGTAAAAATGAGTTCGATGAATCTGAAGATTTGCAAATGATTTATTCTGAGAAAGAAATCATAGATGAAAAACGCACTGAAAATGTTGATGCAGATCTTTTGTCAAAAGTGACACCAAATTCGACATCTGACATCACACCAATCGATGATTACTTTCCTAATGAATCCTTACTTTCTCTTAGTCCAATGCCTTGGCATGAGAAAAATATTAATTTTCTTGCTTTAGGAGATTTGCCAGCTGATTGGAGTACCCAAGATAAAGAAAAGTTTTTGAACGAAGTGAAGAATTTTTATTGTGATAACCCTAACTTATTCAAATATTCTCCTGATCAAATATTTCAAAGATTCATTCCCGACAATGAGGTAAGTAGTGTCATTAAACTTTGTCATTCTGAAGCATGTGAAAGTTATTTCTCGTAAAAAAAGACAGCTATAAAAATCTTTCAAAATGGATTTTATTGGCCCACCATGTTCAAGGACACGCATGCATTCTGCAAAACTTGTGAAAATTGTCAAAAAGTTGATACTGGTGAAAAAGTTTTGTTTTATAATTCTCAACTCTATGCATTGCCTAGAGAGCTAAGACCAAGATGGAGCAATCCTTATGGGGCCTCTGATATTGAGAATTCAATGAATGACAATGTTTTTAAGGAAAATGGACATCGTTTGAAAGCTTACTTTGATAATTTTCCTAGTAAAAATGAATCAACTAGTTTGAATGATCTTGTAGATAAAGGTTGATTATTTTGTTTTTCTTACATTGTTTTTGTATTTCTTTTTGAGTGTTTTTTGCTAGTTTCTCTCACCCCGGTCAAATGGCGGACAAGGGTACTCCGTGACTTAAGTCGGTTCTTTCAGTTTCCCACAATAACTGATATTTGTGTATATATTTGTGCAATTCTTTGAATCTCTCTTCCAATTATCATTTGAAAATGGACACTAATCTTGGAAAATTTAAAAAGTATTTTCCCGCTCTGCCTCAGAATGCGATTACAAAAATTTACCATGCTAGATGTGCAAGATTGAGATTGTTAATGAATCATGGAATTCCTGAAGATATTCGCTGGTTGATTGAAGCAAAGGTCCGATTATTAGGTGAGTCCTCCAATTCCTTCATTTCACACATGCCTGGAACAGGTAAAAGCACTTTTGCAAAGAAACATCGTGCAAAACGACTAGAAGTCTGTCATCGATGTGCTAGATGGACTTGTAATACACAATGTCATTCTTTAGGAATGGTATCTATAAACCGTGAAGATAAAATACAATTCATTAAGGATGGCCTGAGTAAGGAGTCTTTAGATAATCTTCTATGGACTCTTGAGACGCATCCTAGTGGAGATGTGCATCGTGCAATTCATGACTTATGAACCCATTTTGATAAAGAACATGCTTGACATAGTCTTGGGAATCTGACTAAAAAAGACCATGTTTGCTAGTTTTTAAGAAAACTAGATGGAAAGCCTATCCCTGACTCATAAAGGGCGTTTAAGCCGTTCTTGGACATAAAACCAAGGGAAGATCTGAGCCACAATCACAACCACCTATACATATGTTTTTTTTTTTTAAAAAAAGAAATAAATAAAGAGAGAGAAAATGTGTGTGTGAGACTCCAGCTGGCCTACATATAGGTGGTATGATTGCCTTTCTAATTTATCATCTATAAAACCCTCTCTTCCTTCCTTTCATTTCTACTCAACCCATACATTCAACAATTACAGAAGTGTGTAGAAATGGCAAGTTCCTCAGGTCATCATATAAGAAATATTTGTGTTTTCGGTGGATCTAGTCCTGGGAAAGAAAAGGAGTTTTTAGAATCAGCCAATCATCTGGTCAAGTGCTAGCTGAGAGAAAGATTCATTTAGTGTATGAGGGAGGCAGTCTTGGGTTAATGGGAGGTGTGTCAATAGCTGCATTTTTAGGAGGTAGTCAAGTTTTGAGGGTTGTCCCCGAAGCTTTAGCACAAGGGGACATCATTGGAAAAACAATTGGAGAGGAACTTCAGGTCTCCACAATGTCAGCTCGAATGAATGCAATGTTTAACCATGTTGATGCCTTCATTGCTTTACCAGGTGGTCTAGGTACATTGGAAGAGATCTTTCATATTTCCTCTTGGGCTCAACTGCACATTCACCATAAACCCATAGGTTTGTTAAATGTTAATGGTTATTATAATAAGTTGTTGTCTTTTCTTGATCATGCTGTGGAACAGGATTCACCATAAATCATAATCTCTGCTTCTACTGCTGAACAATTGATTGACCAACTACAATCTTTCATTCCTGTGATTGATCCTTCCATGAGTCGCATAAATTGGTCAACTAAGGAAAGCCGTAAAAAGCTTAGATTGGATTTGAGCCTTCATTTGTGAATTTTTGTGTCTTTTGGTTTTATTATTGTGTTTTGTTATTTCTTATTTTTGTTTCAGTGTGTTTCAGATTTGTCAGTGTTCGTTATTTCAGGTGATATTTTCTATACTCTATCTTTCTACCTTTAAACATTGAGGACAATGTCTCGTTTTGGTTGGGGGGAGAGGGTAGTAGTTGATAAAAAAAAAATTGTTTTTCATTTCATAAAGCATGTGCATAATTGTTGTTACTAGGATGGCAGAGTAAATGAGCTCTTTTGTTAAAGTGACTCTTGAGATGCATCGTAGTAACCATTCTTAACAAGGTCTATTATAATGCTTCTTGAAATATTCAGGTTTACAAGCTCTCGCATTATTATCACTTAATTCTGCTCATATACTTATTTAACATGTATTCTTAAACCTTACTTTACACACACACACTTTAACATATGATTGTGGGTTGCATATTGGATTATTACATTCTTTATGTTCTTTTGTTAAAGGTAACAACTAAGGGAAAGGGATTGTATATAATTAAGAAAAAAAACATGAAAAAAAAAGAAAAAAAAGAAAAAAAAAAGAAAAAAAATGATGATAATAAAAATGTAGATAAGTTTGGTTTTGTAGCCTCCCTAACCTAAGCAATTAAGCCCGAAGGGGTGTTTTAACACCTAATACCCGAAAGTCAACTGACTTGGGAGCTATTGGCCCAACGCTTGTTACATGGGTTGAGGATACTTATTGTACAAAAATATAACAAAAACGTAAAATATAACAAGAATAATGAAAATAAGATCTTATGTAAATTTGTAATGTAAATTAATACAAGAGATATTGGATACAAAGGAGAATAGAAATAGGTTACAGGTATGAGTTCCAAGGGGGAATAAAATTTTCACAG
>NW_011505251.1:0-3903 GCF_000495115.2 Populus euphratica | reverse complement strand
ATACATACAAAGAATATTATATATAATGGTAAGGAATTCGGGCTTCCTTGATGGAGGTTGGCATGCCAAATGGTAATAAGGGTACGAGTATTTAATTTCTTTTTCATATGTGTATATATAGCAGTCCATGTTTCCCCCCCAGAAAGCAATGAGTATTTTTTATTTAAATGCAAATAATGAGAAAGAAATTAAATGCTCGTATCATTATTACCACTTGGCATGCCGACCTCCACCAAAGAAGCCCTGCCTCCTCACCATTATAGCCCAGTGTCATATTCATTAAACCTAGTCTTATAATAGATGTTATGAAGTCTTATGAGAGACGATATATGAAAGCTTTTTAGATTAGATGTTATTAAGTCTTATAAGAAATGATATATGAAAGCTCTTTAGATTGGATTAAACTCCTCTCGAGTTAGGAGTGACATGACATATGGTGGAAAAACCCGAATCATTGGTTTGAATTTCAATAATTAGAATTTGATACTATTAATTTCTTCAGCATTATTACCATTTGTCTTTTTGTTTCTCCCTTTAGTTTTTTACTCCTTTGATACTTAATTACCATACATGTATTAGTTAGAGTCGAACATTTTATAAGCTTTAATCACAATTTTTCTCAAAAAAGTCTTCTACAAAGAACTCACTGAGAGTACAAGGACAAAAAAAAATTAAGTTCCGCATGTAGCAATTCCTTTTAAGGGAAAAATTATACACAAATCATATAAGTAATGTTTGATTATTGTTTCAAGAAAAAATAACTAAAGAAAATAAAGAGAAGAACAAGTTTCTATTTATCTTTTATTTTAAAAATGCATAAATTCACTTTAAAATTATTTAAGAAATATATTTATTTTGTGTTTATATCTCTCTTTAACTAAATAAATTTTATCTATAAGGTATTTATTTTATGTGCAAATAGTATATGTGAGAATCTAAACTTGTATTTCCTAGATGATATGAAAATAATTTATTCATGAAATATTTTTAGAGTAAATTTTTATCTTTACAAAACAAAAAGCATAAAAAGATGTTCTTCTTATTTGCTACTATCTATCTTTTATATCTTAAAACAATAATCAAATGTTAATATAAACCTAAAATTATTGGTGGCATACATATAATAACGTGATTTGTATGCTAAAGACTCCTTAGTTGCTTGGTTACATACCAATGTCTCTACATTGGTTAGAATATATATGTTCCTAGCTTATAAGTCTTGGAGTTTAGGAGATGTTTAAGAGTGTAATAGTGATTGTTTTTTTAAAATATTTTTCATTCAAAAATATATCAAAATAATATTTTTTTATTTTTTTAAAAATATTTTTAATATTAATATATCAAAACAATTTAAAAATATAAAGTAATTAAGCAAAAATAAATTTTGAATTTTGCTCAACCCCCCTTTAGAACGGAATACCAAACAAGGACTTACTCTCTTTAAAACAAAAAGCATATTATGGCCAGAACTCCACAAATCTATAGGCCAAAATCAAGGAATTGACGTAGAACAATATATTTTAGAGGAAGACATCCTTTATAAACAAACTAACAAAATCTTTAAGCACCATCCTACTAGCTAGTATGTTCATGTTAGTTAATTCTTTAAAATCTTGAGTTTTTACCTTTAGAATATTTCATGTCGCGTCATGACTATTTGATTAAGTATAAAGTGTCCACTAATTGATGTTTATTCTAAAGATATTTTTCTAGAGACCAACATGGGAGTCATAGTTAAAATCATAATATTATCATTAATATAAATTAATATATCTAGAAATTAGAGAGAAATCTTCAAATTAGAAGAAAAAATATACTTAACTTCCACTTTAATCTTAGGATTTGAAATCAAACTTGTCGACTAGCAACCCATAAAACTAAATATCTTTTCACTTTCACTCAATTGAGAAATACAGAGCTTTAGTAAGTGTCAAGACACTATTAATACGAGCTTTCGCCTAGAAAATGTTCTATTACCCTCTATCAACATGATATTGTATTGTCTTTTTATTATAAGTTTTTATTTACTAACAACTCTTAAGTCATTTAATGTTGTTAAAGTTAATAATTAAGGATTGATCAATGAAATCAAAGTGAATAATTTTTTTCCAACATATTTCATTGATCAATTCTTAATTTTAAACAACATAGAGTTGGTATAAAATAAAAATTTACAACGCGGTATTATATTAGCAGAGGGATCCAATAAAAATTTTCACATTAGAAATACTCATCAAGACGGTTTTGCATTATTTTACAATTTGATAACACAGAAAAATCAGCCAGTTAGAAATATTTTTACTATAGATTTACAAATTTAGTTACTCTTGAGAAAACTAGTTTCACCTTATGGGAATGGAGAGTATTTTATATGGAGATTCAAATCTCTTGCGAACACCACTCATCCATTCCCTTACTATCATCACCACTGTTATGGCCTCTAATGTCACTGTCTCTTCAAATCACCAGGTATCCTACAAGCATGCTACCATTGCCTTCTTGTCATCGTGCTTGTTACAATTGCTGCTATAATTATTATTATCATTATCACTATCTTCTAATCGAACCAATACTAATATCGCCATCGTCACCTTCTTCTCCACAAAATTCATTAGCTAATTGTGGTACTTTAAATTGGATGTTTGAATTGTCAAGCAATAAATTTGTAATTGGTCTAAATTGAAGTTTGAAACCTTCTTGACATCTCTTTGCTTGAAGTTCCTTTGGCCTTTAAAATTGTGTTTACTTTAACATATAAATTATGAACTATTTAAAAGCATGATGTTCCCACTTATTCATAAGCTTAGAACACATATATTAACGTTTAAACTTTAAACCTACACTTATGATTACATGAAGAGATTTATACAAAGGTTTCATAAACCTTGACATCTTGAAACCTTGCTTGTAACCACCTAATAGAATAAGGCTTATTGTTAGTGCTCTCAAAATATGGACGATATCATGATCATAGAGGTAAAGTCATAAAAAAAAAAAACACAAATTATGTCGTCAACTATGATCATAGAGGTAAAGTCAAAAAATACAGAACACAAATTAATGAGATGAAAAATGTTATGGAGTACATAATTCAAGAAAATCAATCTATTCGTATACAACTAAAGGTCTGCCAATAAGGACAACTTTTTTTTCGATTCTTTGGTGTTCATTAAAGCTGGAGTTACTTAACATGGATCGCCATATCTACCTCAGTGCGAGCAAGATTAGAATGCAGTTCATTTGTTATTATGCTCGGTAACTTTAGGATGAAAAGGAGTTTTAAGGAAACTTATTTATTTCCTTAGTCATTTTTATTCATATTAGTATTTTTATTATTTTTCCTACTTAGTTTAGAATTTTGTTTTTTCATTTTAGACTAAAACTAGTATAAATAAAATTTCTTAGTTTGTATTTCAATAGCTTACTGGTGTAGTGAATTATTAAGAAATGGTGAAGTGAATTATTGAGAAATATAAATTTCAAACTAGAATTTTTGATCTATTGACTCTACTTGGTAGAATTTTATGTTGTTTGTTATTGTTGTATTTTTTACATTGTTTTTGTTTATATTAGTTGATATCAAATCCTAATGATTTCTGGAAGTTAATTATGTGTTGTTAAATAATTATGATTGAAAAGGATCACATAATATGACATGTTTGTGTAAAAAGGGATGAGGTTCTTCCTCGTCAGCTAGCAAGACATGTAGAAACATAAAAAAAACTTTTCAAGAACTAGTAGTAGAAGACACGTAGAAACAAATTATAAAATTAACTCATCAACTGACATTGATAAAGTTGCATAGACAAATTAAAGAATTATACTCTTAATTAGAGAAGATGAAGAAGAAAATACTGGAAGATCACAAGGAGAGTGATCGTGAATTCCTAGCCAATTTTAAGA
>NW_011505250.1:0-3907 GCF_000495115.2 Populus euphratica | reverse complement strand
TCAAAGCAAGAGAGAGAGAGAGAGCATACATACAAGCATATAACCTTGTGTGTCAAACTATACAAGGAAGGCAAGGAGGATCAAGGAGCTCTTCTGGGCCTTCGAAACTTCAGACTATTTTTCATATTGTGGGTACGTAAAACCATTTATTTTTCCCTTACATTTCTTGATTCTTGCAGGATTTAAATTAATTCAAAAGTGCATATATATATATATGATATTCTTTTTTTAAATATAAGGGTGGATCATAATTCATTTCTTTTAGTCGAAGGGTTTTGTAACTTCTCAAAATATATCTCAGGATTTTTATAGCTTCTCTAAGTTGGTTTGCCATGTCTAATCTTGCCGTCAGATTCTTTTTATGCTATGATCCAAGTTTTTTTTTTTCAGGATTCTTAATTCGAACTGACAAGATTTTATGAATAGATTAATTTATATTTTATTGTCAATTATGATCAAGAACCGAACCGAGCAATTAATTTGATAAGAATTTGATTATTTTTTTTTTTCAAACTTCAAGGATTAAGATTATATTATGTTTTGTTATATTTTTCTATTAATATTTAAATAAAGTGATCTTTCATATCTTCACTTAAATTTGGCATAGCATACATCCAATATAGTTTTTCTATTTGTTATATACATGCATGCATACATACATCCATACATCCATACATACATACATACATATATATATATATATATATAATATTTTTATTATTATTTTTGGGAAATCTTATAATTAACACACTTCCCATATTGGATCGGTGTATTTAAGAAGATGAATTCCCTTAAATGCCGACCTCGATATTAAATTAAATTTAGGAAGTCAAGAGAAGAGCGAATCTTTTGTTCACTCTACCTGCTCCTGATCAGGGCTATTCTATCCACATGGTTAATTTGATTATTTAGATGTCAACAATTCATTTTCATACTGGTCTGCGAGTAAATTCCATGAAATTATATATATATGGTTCTGGTCTGCGAGTAAATTCCATGAAATAATTATCATCGATGAAGACAATACTTATTCTGATTTATGTATCAAAACACTACTCTGCTAGCCTATCTATTTGTTTGTTTTCTACCATGCGTGTGTGTTATGCTTCAGTTTCTGAAAGATTGTCTAGTTTGACCTGGGATTTGGAAGCTGACAGGAACATGGCACATTGTCCTCAAGGAGGCTTGCTTTTTCCAGCAATGCTAGCGCTAACACTTGCATTTGATGTATCTTACACACTAGCTTCTCCGAGAATTGGAAATAAGATCAAATCTGTCACTTTTCTTTCTCCTGAGTTTGTACTCGGACCAGGATCAGTAGAGAATAGGTTTTATTACAATATTGACTTTCCAAGGGGTCATATTGGTCTTAAGAGTCTCAGGGCTGAAGTAATTGATGAAGCTGGGAAGCCAATACCCCTTCATGAAACTTATCTTCATCACTGGGTTGTTGCAAAGTACTATCAGCGTCAGGACGTGGTAGAGAACAATGGTGACCAGAAGTTTCAGCAGGCAGACTATATACTTGGAACGAACAGTGGGATATGCCAAGGGACTATTCTGCGACAGTATTTTGGCCTTGGATCCGAAACACGAAAAACGGATACTCATATTCCTGATCCTTACGCAATAGAAATTGGCAATCCAGCTGAAATTCCGGAAGGATATGAAGAGAAATGGATGCTTAATGTCCATGCAATTGATACACGGGGTGCCGTAGATACTTTGGGATGCACAGAATGTAGATGCGATCTGTACAACGTCACAGTGGATGAATATGGTCAACCTTTGAGCCCCGACTACATAGGCGGTCTAAAATGTTGCTATGATCAAACACGTTGCAAGGTGCAACAAGGTTATGGAGGTGCCAGGAGGAGTCTATACTTACGGTACAGTGTGGAATGGGTCGATTGGGATTGTTACATTATCCCTGTTAAAATCTTTATATTTGATGTCACTGATACTGGAAAAAGGCTTAATGTTTCGACTGGATTGAGTCCAGAGAATGGTTGCCAGGTAAAAACACTTTCCTCGGATGCTATTCTGATATTACATGAGAATTAAATTAAGCATTCATGTTTTATGATGATTAATAAACTCCTCCAATCGCGTGCTTGAATCAGTATTCACTCTTAGAGAATTAATATAAAATCATTTTTGAACCCTCGAGACAGCTTTAATTGCCAAGTGAATTGCACTGAAGTTTGTGATTGATGCTAGTAATTACAAATTTATTAACATCTTCAAACTAATCTCCAACAGTGTCAAATTTTTTTGTTACTTAGTCAAATCACTAATTTCTGCAGGTTGAGTACGATGTTGAGCCTTGCAGCAGCGCCAATGCAGTTTCAGATGGATGTATCGATGTCCAAAGGACAAGCCTGACCATGCCGATCAGTGGTCATGTCATCTACGGTGTTGCCCATCAGCATACTGGGGGAATTGGTTCAACTCTGTTTGGGGAGGTAATATTCAATCTTCAATCTCGGTCTCAGATCAGATTCTTTAAGAAGCATAGAACCATAAATATATGACAGCCTGAGATTGTTGTCGAGGGCCATTTTCTTCACTCGAGCTTACTTGGACTGCTTCCTGTCTACCAACATTTATCACCTTTCACCTTTCATCATTAATTATGCTGTAGGATGTTCATGCGATCCCTTTTAAGAGGAATGGTGAATAACACGAAATCTGATTCTAATCATAAGCTTGTGTGCTCACTTTAGGAAGGACGTGTTATATGCACTTCAGAACCAATTTATGGAGAAGGAAAGGATGCAGGAGATGAGGCAGGTTACGTAGTAGGGATGTCCACCTGTTATCCTGAACCAGGCTCTATCCAGATAACAGCTGGGGAGAATCTAGTTCTTGAATCTTACTACAGCAGTACTCAAAAGCACACGGGGGTTATGGGGATTTTCTACATTTTGGTTGCTGAACGAACACCAAATCCCACG
Organism: Populus euphratica; assembly: GCF_000495115.2. Lineage (NCBI taxonomy): Eukaryota > Viridiplantae > Streptophyta > Magnoliopsida > Malpighiales > Salicaceae > Populus > Populus euphratica. Next base: position 950 of record NW_011505250.1, on the reverse strand, counting down.
AATTTCTTGCATTCTCCGATTCATGTAAGTTCTAGTTCGATTTTTAAAGGTTACCGTTAGTATTTTATGAAATTTGAATATTTTTTGGTTCTTGCAGATACATGAAAAGATGAAAGTATCCGCATCCGCTTTAGCAATAGTAGCTCTGTTAGGACTGGCAGTGGTTGCTGTTGGCCTGCGTTATCGACTGAAGAAGGGGAGAGAAGAAGGCTATCAACCAATAATGGCATAGAGCTGTAACCCTGTTAATTTCCATGATCTTTGTAATGCATATATATATATATATATATATGAAACATGCCTTGTTTGCTCTACGAATGGATGCAAAATAGTCCAACTAGATATAGCAACCGTATCAATGGAACTCGTTGTCTTCTCTAGTGGAGCCACAGAGATCCATGCATCAATAATCTGAGTAATTGGAAATCATTCACACTGCCATGGCTTCCAAGCACTCTTGTTAGGCTTTTAGCTATCAAGTCGAGTCGCTTTCTGAAATACCGCATCAAATGCAAGTGAACTGAAGATGGATTCGGCCCTCGGGGCAACGACAAGTATGAAGGAGAATTTTCTCAGCAATGAGAGATCTAAGGCTCTGACATTTGCAGATTATACAGGAAAAGATTTGTCTAGGCCCGTAACTACTCATCAACGGCGTTGGAATTTTGAGCCGCCTCCATTTAACATATAACAATAAGCACGTTTTTACGAAGACAGACTTTAAGCTTAAAACTGTACATGAACAGGCCTTGCATGTACACAGAGGAATGCAATCTACCGTAAAGAGAAAAGAAAGAAAAAAGAAACAGATGAATGCAATCATAGTCTAGGTTCAATTCGTTTACAGAAAACCATTTTTCAAGTTCTATCTTGCACTAGCATTAAACCCTAGAGGTCGACTCACCCCTACCTCTGGTCTGGTGTTATAAAATTCAATTTCAAATTAACTT
>NW_011505249.1:0-3913 GCF_000495115.2 Populus euphratica | reverse complement strand
AATATTTCAAGAAGTATTACAATAGACCTTGTTAAAAATGGTTACTAAGATACGTCTCAAGAGTCACTTTAATAAAAAAGCTCATTTACTCTGCCTTCTTAGTAATAACAATTATGCACATGCTTTATGAAATGAAAAACAATTTTTTTTTTTTATCAACTAATACCCTCTCCCCCCAATCAAAATGAGACATTGTCCTCAATGTTTAAAGGTAGAAAGATAGAGTATAAAAGATATCACCTGAAATAACGAACATTTACAAACCTGAAACACACTTAAACAAAAATAAGAAATAACAAAACACAATAATAAAACCAAAAGACACAAAAATTCACAAATGAAGGCTCAAATCTAATCTAAGCTTTTTACGGCTTTCCTTAGTTGACCAATTTATACGACTCATGGAAGGATTAATTATAGGAATGAAGGATTGTAGTTGGTCAATTAATTGTTCAGCAGTAGCAGTAGAGATTATGATTTGTCGTGCAGAAGATGTTAGAAATTCCTGTTCCACAACATGATCAAGAAAAGACAACAACTTATCATAATAACGATTAACATTTAACAAACCTAGGGGTTTATGGTGAATGTGCAGTTGAGCCCAAGAGGAAATATGAAAGATCTCTTCCAATGTGCCTAGACCACCTGGTAAGGCAATAAAGGCATCAGCATGGTTAAACATTGCATTCATTCGAGCCGACATTGTAGAGACCTGAAGTTCCTCTCCAATTGTTTTTCCAATGATGTCCCCTTATGCTAAAGCTTCAGGGACGACCCCCAAAACTTGACTACCTCCTAAAAATGCAGCTATTGACACACCTCCCATTAACCCAAGACTGCCTCCCCCATACACTAAATGAATCTTTATCTCAGCTAGCACTTGACCAAGATGATTTGCTGATTCTAAAAACTCCTTTGCTTTCCCAGGACTAGATCCATCGAAAACACAAATATTTCTTATATGATGACTTGAGGAACTTGCCATTTCTACACACTTCTGTATTTGTTGAATGTATGGGTTGAGTAGAAATGAAAGGAAGGAAGAGGGGATTTTATAGATGAGAAATTAAAAAGCTAATCAAACCACCAATATATAGGCCAGCTGGAGTCTCACACACACGCTTTCTCTCTCTTTATTTATTTTTTTTTTTTTAAAAAGCATATGTATAGGTGGTTGTGATTGGGGCTCACATCTTCCCTTGGTTTTACGTCCAAGAACGGCTTAAACGCCCTCTATGGGTCGGGGATAGGCTTCCCATCTAGTTTTCTTTAAAACTAGCAAACAAGGTCTTTTTTAGTCAGATTCCCAAGACTAAGTCGATCATGTTCTTTATGAAATAGTGGCCATAAATCATGAATTGCACGATGCACATCTCCACTAGGATGCGTCTCAAGAGTCCATAGAAGATTATCTAAAGAATCCTTACTCAGGCCATCCTTAATGAATTATATTTTATCTTCACGGTTTATAGATACCATTCCTAAAGAACAACATTGTGTATTACAAGTCCATCTATCACATCGATGACAGACTTTCAATCGTTTTGCACGACGTTTCTTTGCAAAAGTGCTTTTACCTATTCCAAGCATGTGTGAAATAAAGGAATTAGAGGACTCACCTGATAATCGGACCTTTGCTTCAATCAACCAACGAATATCTTCAGGAATTCCATGATTCATTAACAATCTCAATCTTGCACATCTAGCACGGTAAATTTTTGTAATCGCATTCTGAGCCAAAACGGGAAAATACTTTTTCAATTTTTCAAGATTAATGTCCATTTTCAGATGAGAATTGGAAGAGAGATTCAAAGAATTGCACAAATATATACACAGATATCAGTTATTATGGGAAACTTAAGAACCGACTTAAGTCACGGAGTACCGTTATTCACCATTTGACCGGGGTGAGAGAAACTAGCAAAAATCACTCAAAAAGAAACACAAAAACAATGTAAGAAAAACAAAATAATCAACCTTTATCTACTAGATCATTCAAACCAGTTAATTCATTTTCACTAGGAAAATTATCAAAGTAAGCTTTCAAAGGATGTCCATTTTCCTTAAAAACATTGTCATTCATTGAATTCTCAATATCACAGGCCCCATAAGGATTGCTCCATCTTAATCTTAGCTCTTTAGGGAATGCATAAAGTTGAGAATTATAAAACAAAACTTTTTGACCAGTATCAACTTTTTGACAATTTTCACAAGTTTTGCAGAATGCATGCGTGTTCTTGAACATGGTGGGCCAATAAAATCCATTTTGAAAGATTTTTATAGCTGTCTTTTTTGACGTGAAATAACTTCCACATGCTTCAGAATGACAAAGTTTAATGACACTACTTACCTCATTGTCGGGAATGAATCTTTGAAATATTTGATCAGGACAATATTTGAATAAGTTAGGGTCATCACAATAAAAGCTCTTCACTTCGTTCAAAAACTTTTCTTTGTCTTGGGTACTCCAATCAGCTGGTAAATCTCCTAAAGCAAGAAAATTGATATTTTTATCATACCAAGGTATTGGACTAAGAGAAAGTAAGGATTCGTTAGGAAAGTAATCATCAATTGGTGTGATGTCAAATGTCAAATCTGTTGTCAGTATTGACAAAAGATTCGCATCAACATTTTCGGTGTGTTTTTCATCCATGATTTCTTCCTCAGAATAAATCATTTGCAAATCTTCAGATTCATCCAATTCATTTTTACTTAAAGTAGATTCAAGTTGATCATAAACTAATTCATCAATATGATCTACTTCTTGTAAATCATTATCATCTCCAGGTTGCTTGCAAATGTTGAAAATATTCATCTCCAATGTCATGTTTTGAAATGATAGTTTCATCAGTCCATTCCTACAATTAATCAATGCGTTAGAGGTTGCAAGAAACGGACGTCCTAAAATAACAGGAAATGAATTACATGCTTCAACAGGTTCTGTATCCAAGACAATAAAATCCACAGGATAAATGAATTTATCGACTTGTATGAACACATCTTCAATTATTCCTCTAGGCACTTTTATAGATCTATCGGCAAGTAAAAGAGTGATAGAAGTTGGTTTTAACTCACCTAGATTGAGACTCTGAAAAACTGAATATGGAAGTAAATTCACACTAGTACCAAGATCAAGTAACGCTTTTTCAATTTTATGCTCTCCAATAAAGCAAGAAATTGTAGGACAACCAGGGTCTTTATATTTCAAAGCATTATTGTTTTGAAGAATAACACTTACTTGTTCGGCTAGAAAGGCTTTCTTTTTCACATTCAGTTTCCTCTTCACAGTGCATAGATCTTTCAAAAATTTAGCATAGGAAGGAACCTGTTTAATAACATCCAGCAAAGATATATTGATCCTTACCTGTTTGAAAATTTCAAAAATTTCAGAGTTGTGATTGACTTTCCTTTGTTTGTTCATGGCTTGAGAAAATGGAAGTGCTGACAGAGAATCAGTCTTTTCTTTGCAATTTTCAGATTCAACCCCTTCCTTATCCTCAGAGATTGACTCATCATCTTTCTCATAAGGTTCAAGAAAGGGTTTTTCAATAACCTTACCACTGCGCAGAGTAGTGACTGATTTGACTTGATCCATGTGTTGGCTTCTAGAACCACTTGCATTTGCATTGTATTGCCCCATGGGATTTTGTTGTGGTTGAGATGGAAACTTACCTTTCTCTTGGAAACTGAGAGCAAATGTTAATTTTGCAAGAGTATCTTTAAAATCTGTCATGTTTTGAGCAAGTTGAGTATTGATTGTCTCTTGCTTTTCCATGAATGCATGCAATGTTTCTTCAAGATTTCTTCTAGAAGGTGGAGCATAAGGAGGTGCATATCCATGAGAATTTTGGAAATTGTGGTGTCCTTGAAACGGTGGTTGTGAAGTTTGTGCATTGTTGTTCTCACTCTTCTA
>NW_011505248.1:0-3914 GCF_000495115.2 Populus euphratica | reverse complement strand
TCTCCCTCTGCTCCTCTCCTCTAATCACTGTCGCCTTCAAACGCCGCCGTCTCTTTCTCTATCATTCCCATTTTCTTATCCTCTTCGCGCCACTATTACCGCAAATTCTAGACAAATCAAAACCCTAATTCTTGCTTCGTCGAATTCAGATTCTTCCTTCGACGGATTCGGTTTTAATCGAGAGCCACGTTCCACCGATAAGGTTAGTTCACATCTCTAATCCTCAGTCTACTGTTTTTCTCCCTCTCTCTTAACTGAACTGAATTGGTTTAGATTGGATTTTGTTTTATCTTATTGGGTGTAAAATTTATGGAATTAGAATTTTACGGACTTGATGATTGTTGATGGGATTTTTGGAGTTTAGGCTTACCCGAGCCTCTTGAATTAGTTGGATTGCTGGTGAGCAGAGAAAAATAGGTTCAAGACTCTACTGAATTTGATACCACTGGCTTTGTTGATGATGAAGAAATTACGAAACAAAAGGATCGTGGTATGATTCGGGAGTTAAATTTGGCGTATGCTTGAATTTAGATAGCATATTTGGTATCGAATTTTGGCAAAATGTGTAATTTGAAGTGAACTGAATTTTGTAATATTTACTGTTTTTACATTTTTACAGGGAAAGGAGAGCAAATAAGAACCACTGTAGATAATTCATTAGATGGAAACTGTTTTTGTAGAATGAGATTGTACATCGTGAATTTTCAATGATAAACTCCTTGCGTCTCATCTTGCAATGTAAAATGGTTCTTTAAGTTATTTGGTTTGTGATTTCGTTTTCGTTTTACTAGTCAGTCATGTTAATTTTGTAGCTAGACGATAACCAGCAGGCAGGAAAACCAATTGGCATGTTGTATTCAAGATTATTTGCAGTTGGTCTTTGATTAATTTCTATCTTTTTCTTGAAGAATTCATATGATATTCGTAATGATTGAGAGCGTATGTTCTTTCAGAAATCACTTCTTTCAGAATTGATACAAGAGATAGAGCCATTAGATGTGAGCCTTATCCAAAAAGATGTTCCACCTGCTACTTTGGATGCTATGAAGAGGACCATCTCGGGCATGTTGGGCTTACTTCCATCAGACCGATTTCAAGTTTTTATTGAGGCTTGGTGGGAATCTCTCTCAAAGTTATTGGTCTCTTCAATGATGACAGGGTACAATAATTCATTGCTTTTGTCATCTAGCTTATATGGAACATGATGTGATCTGTCTAGGCCAATTTGGATATCTGATGATCAAAAGACAAAGGAAATTATTAATTTTTATTGTGGTCGATTCTTGCATGGGTTGTAGTAGTTTTTGAACACTTGATGCATCATAGGACATTTTGATCAGCTGCCTTTCGTTTGTTGTTGTTATTATTAGATATCCATGAATTATATTTCTCCATGAACTGCAGGTATACACTACGAAATGCTGAGTGTAGACTTTGCCTTGAAAGAAACCTTGATATACACGAAGAAGATTCTGAAAAGCAAGTGCAGGGAAATTCAAAAAACAATTTTCAAGGGTTAGTGCTAGAGAGTGAAGAAACAAATCAAAGTCTTGGAAAAGATACTGAATTTGAAAAAATTGCAGAAGACCTATCTGATGACATCAATATCCAAGGCCTTGGTGAAATATCCCTTGAAGCTCAGCAATATATTCTTCATTTACAATCTCATTTATCTTCTGTGAAAAAGGTATGCAATAGCAATTTAGAAATTCCCTCGGAACACAGACAAGTCAGAGTTTATTTTTTTGTATCATTTGGGATGATAATTAATGATAAAAATATCCTACAAAATGGAGCTGTTGGTGGCTTGGTAGAAGAATATGATTACCTGGATGTCCTATAAAGGCATCACAAAGAACGCAGCCTTTTGGAATAAGAGGGGGTTTTCATAGGAATCTAGGAATCCTCAGGCTGCTGAAATGGGAAGCTTTGCTGAGTGGACTTATATGAGTTGTTTGAAAGCTAATCAGAGGATGCTTGTTTATCAGCATTCTTGTGAGTATCATGGGTTTTGGTGCTTAGGATTTCCTTATGAGAACACATTTTGTTAACTTTTTGACTGTGTGCTTGCCTTTTTAATTCTTATGAGGCTGTACGTAATCTATCTAGTTGATTATGTACATATCACACGTATTTGATGCTTTACATTTCCCTTTTCTCTGAAGGCCTATGTGTCTCTCCTGGTATCATATCCTTCTCAAGAAAGAAGAGATGTGCTGTTATTTAGGAGAGGAGAAGTTCCATTTCTAATTATATTAATTTGCTTTAGTCTTGTCATTCTTTGATAATGATATAACCCATCTTTTTTGTTGTTCAATTCGTATGGTGTCAACAGACACGTTTATTTTGTTCAGGATGTGTTCTTATATGTCTTTTATTTTCCTTTTATTTCTGTTGAAGGAACTACATGAAGTTAGGATGAAAAGTGCTGCTCTTCAAATGCATCAATTAGTCGGCGAAGAAAAGAATGATTTACTGGACTACTTAAGGTCACTACAACCAGAGAAGGTGATTATTATTCCCAAGCTCATTTTCCTACAGAATCTCTTCTTTTGAAATTTGCCTGATGTTTTCAAATCACTGAATGCTTTGCATAATATGATATGCCACTATCAGATGTGGTTGTTGCATGCTTCATATCAAACTGGTTGATTACAGGGTGTAATGCCTGTAGTAGTCTAGTACTAGTATGATCTTGCTTTTGTTTATTACGTTTGCAAAAGCTTGTTATTGGCTCAAACATGAGAGTGGTGATTTTGTGTGATAATACTTTCTGACCTGCAAAATTTCTTGATGTTCCTGTTTCTTCATCAGAATAAGCTAAGAAAGGATTCTTTGATTGCAATTCCAGTAGTTTGAAGTTTGAACATTCAAAGTCATTTTTTTCTCGTTTTCTTTTGCAGTAGTACTGAGTGAAAAGCTATTTTGTTTTTCAAGTATTTGGTTTTAGTTTCTTAGTTGGATGCTGTTTCCAGGGCTTTTGATGTGCAATGATTTTTTTTATTTTCCTTTTCTTTTTCCCAGCATTTGGTAAGGCATGCCGGCTGTGTTTTCTCAATACACGGGGAGTTACCTGCAAATTCTAAAGTCATGAATATCCATCTGATCTTGAGTTCCTTCCAATAAGTTCAATGTTTATATGATCTCCTTTTCTAATTATGTTGATAGCAGTGATGGTTTTTGGCTTTTGGTTTAACTGTTGGCCCTGCTTATTGCAATCTTAAATGTAGTTACATGTTCTTACACTAGTATTAATGTTTTTTTAAGTGTTTAATTATGAATCCGCTACAACCCCAATAGTACTATGATTTATTTTTGTTCTTGCATAAAGCCTGGAGGCGAAGGTGTTCTGTCAGTAATTTGTAGATCCTATTCCTACTTGCGTTTGGCCAAGTTCTTTATTTCTATGCACAGCAAAACCTCAAGCAATGAATTGCTTGGTTTATTTTAGATATGCTGCTAATATATGTGGTTGTGACATGAACAGGTTGCTGAGTTATCCGAACCAACATTCCCTGAATTAAAAGAAACGATCCATTCTGTAGTCCATGGTCTCCTGGCAACCCTTTCTCCTAAGATGCATTCTAAGACTCCTCCACAATCAGAGAACACATCACCTGGATCGCTAAATATTGGAGTTGATTGTGCTGAACTTGTTGAGAACACTTCGCTTCATTTCCAGCCCCTCATTTCATTGACAAGGGACTATCTGGCACGACTACTTTTCTGGTGAGGCCTTTTCATTTAACTCTTTTCTCACGATGTTCTTCCCTCTGGCAAAAGATTTTAATAGCATTGCATCCGTTCTTTTTTTTTTTTTTTCCCCTTCAAGGTGTATGCTTTTGGGGCACTACCTGCGAGGCCTTGAGTACCGAATGGAGCTGATGGAACTTCTATCCTTGACAAGCAATGAA
>NW_011505247.1:0-3918 GCF_000495115.2 Populus euphratica | reverse complement strand
CATAATGAAAGAAAGAAAAATAGATAAACAAAATAAGAACATAAATAAGATAAAAGTTAACTAAGTAAAGGAAAGGAAATGAAAGGCATAAACTTGATATTAATGAAAACAAAACATAAACATTACAAAAAATACAAAGAGAGAAAGCAAGAGCATGATCTTGATCTGGACACCAAGATGCCTAAATGTATGGCAAATGTCTCCTTTTATAGGCCAAAATTGGGAACTATTGATTTGATGACTAATTAATGAGTGGGTGACCAACTCTTGACTTGGTGACAATCCTTATCTTCTCTTGTCTACCCAAAACATCATTGATGATGTCAAAATTAGAGCCACTTGAAACATAAAAGTTGTAGAAAATTGTATCAGCTTTCTTGTGTAAAAACTTCAGCTCATTTTTACTTCTAGAACTCCATATATGGCCAAAATACTGAACAGTGCTCGGGCTGGAGGACAGATTCGGGTTTTTTTGTTGTTGCTACAATTTGGACTTGAAAATGGCCTTTTTAGATCTTGGGCTCCATATAAAGGTTGTAGGCCTATGTCTTACCTTTCCATCCATATAAATTAGACCTAAATCTGAGATCTATAGCTTTAGATATGATCCAATTACCGAACATTATTCCGGTTTGGATTGCACCGACATCTCTTTTCTAAGTTTGGCCATCTCTTTATTCTTTCAATTTCAGTTCTTAAATTCATCAATCAATCCTTTTATTTATGTGATAGGCCTGCATTTAAAATGAATATTTACCATAAATTACAGGTATCTTATATTATTAGATATATTATTATAAAACATGCTTTAGTTAAGGAGTTATTAATACTTCAAGTGCAACATGATGATCTAAAACCTTGATAAAAATACACTTTTAAGTATCAATCACACCCCCCAACTAGCTTATTACTAGTCCCTAGTAATCAAAGTGTTAAAATAGAAAAAATACTTTACAAATTCCACAAAGCAAGGTAATCATCATTTAACTTCCATTAATCCATCGAGATAAACAAACTCTCATTAAATTTTTGTACCTGCTCAATACCTCTTAACAAGATATTCATAAACCTTTCTTTTGTGCTCAATGTATCAACACATAATTATGGGGCTTTTCTTGGAAGAAAACAAAATTTTTGTTCTAATGTTTAAGGTTAACTTCCTTGGGTTGGAATTATTATTTTTGTCTTTTTTTTTTAATATATATACATATAATTTTAAAACACCATGCATCTTTAACCCATGTAACAAGATTTCAGCTAATGACTCCCAGACCAGTTGGTCTTAGGGCATTAGGTGTTAAGATACCCCTACGAGCTTAGTAACTCGGGTTGCAGATACTGATATGTAGATAGTGCAATGTTTGATTCCCTTAAGCTTTTCTCCTTAACCCATGTAACAAGCGTTGGACCAATAGCTCCCAAGTCAGTTGACTTTAGGGTATTAGGTGTTAAAACACCCCTTCAGGCTTAATTGCTTAGGTTAGGGAGGCTACGAAACCAAACTTATCTACATTTTTATTATTATCATTTTTTTTCTTTTTTTTTTCTAATTATATACTATCCCTTTCCCTTAGTTGTTACCTTTAACAAAAAAAACATAAATAATGTAATAATCCAATATGCAACCCACAATCATATGTTAAAGTGTGTGTGTGTAAATTAAGGTTTAAGAATACATGTTAAATAAATATATGAGCAGAATTAAGTGATAACAATGCGAGAGTTTGTAAATCTGCATATTTCAAGAAGTATTATTATAGACCTTGTTACGAATGATTACTAAGATGTGTCTCAAGAGTTATAAAAGTTCTCCTTACTCTACCATCATAGTAACAACAATTTTGCACATGCTTTATGAAATAGAAAACACAATTTTTTTTTTTAGCTACTACCCCCCAACTAAAACGAGACATTATCCTCAATATTTAAAGGTAGAAAGATAGAGTATAGAAGATATCACCTGAAATAACGAACACTGACAAACCTAAAACACACTGAAACAAATATAATCAACAACAAAACACAATAATAAAACCAAAAGACACAAAGATTCACAAATAAAGGCTCAAATCCAATCTAAGCTTTTTACGGCTTTCCTTAGTTGACCAATTTATGCGACTCATGGAAGGATCAATTACAGGAATGAAAGATTGTAGTTGGTCAATCAATTGTTCAGCAGTAGCAGCAGAGATTATGATTTGTCGTGTAGAAGATGTTAAAAATTCCTGTTCCACAGCATGATCAAGAAAAGACAACAACTTATCATAATAACCATTAACATTTAACAAACCTATGGGTTTATGGTGAATGTGCAGTTGGGCCCAAGAGGAAATATGAAAGATCTCTTCCAATGTGCCTAGACCACCTGGTAAAGCAATGTAGGCATCAACATGGTTAAACATTGCATTCATTCGAGCTGACATTGTGGAGACCTGAAGTTCCTCTCCAATTATTTTTCCAATGATGTCCCCTTGTGCTAAAGCTTCGGGGACGACCCCCAAAACTTGACTACCTCCTAAAAATGCAGCTATTGACACACCTCCCATTAACCCAAGACTGCCTCCCCCATACACTAAATGAATCTTTCTCTCAGCTAGCACTTGACCAAGATGATTTGCTGATTCTAAAAACTCCTTTTTTTTCCCAAGACTAGATCCACCGAAAACACAAATATTTCTTATATGATGACCTGAGGAACTTGCCATTTCTACACACTTCTGTATTTGATAAATATATGGGTTAAGTAGAAATGAAAGGAAGGAAGAGATGATTTTATAAATGAGAAATTAGAAAGACAATCATACCACCTTTATGTAGGCCAGCTAGAGTCTCACACACACTCTCTCTCTTTCTTTATTTATTTACTTTTAAAAAGCATGTGTATGTACAGGTAGTTGTGATTGTGGCTCACATCTTCCCTTGGTTTTACGTCCAAGAACGACTTAAATGCTCTCTATGGGTCGGGGATAGGCTTCCCATCCAGTTTTCTTAAAAACTGGCAAACAAGGTCTTTTTTAGTCAGATTCCCAAGACTAAGTTGATCATGTTCTTTATGAAATAGTGGCCATAAATCATGAATTGCACGATGCACATCTCCACTAAGATGCGTCTCAAGAGTCAATAGAAGATTATCTAAAGACTCCTTACTCAGGCCATCCTTAATGAATTGTATTTTATCTTCACAGTTTATAGATACATTCCTAAAGAACGACATTGTGTATTACAAGTCCATCTAGCACATCGATGATAGACTTCCAGTCGTTTTGCATGACATTTCTTTGCAAAAGTGCTTTTACCTGTTCCAAGCATATGTGAAATGAAGGAATTAGAGGACTCACCTGATAATCAGACCTTTGCTTCAATCAATCAGCGAATATCTTCAGGAATTCTATGATTCATTAACAATCTCAATCTTGCACATCTAGCACGGTAAATTTTTGTAATCGCATTCTGAGGCAGAACGGGAAAATACTTTTTCAATTTTTCAAGATTAGTGTCCATTTTCAAATGAGAATTGGAAGAGAGATTCAAAGAATTGCACAAATATATATATAGATATCAGTTATTGTGGGAAACTGAAAGAACCGACTTAAGTCACGGAGTACCGTTATCCGCCATTTGACCGGGGTGAGAGAAACTAGCAAAAATCACTAAAAAAGAAACACAAAAATAATGTAAGAAAAACAAAATAATCAACCTTTATCTATAAGATCATTCAAACTAGTTGATTCATTTTCACTAGGAAAATTATCAAAGTAAGCTTTCAAACGATGTCCATTTTCCTTAAAAACATTGTCATTCATTGCCCTATAAGGATTGCTCCATCTTGATCTTAGCTCTCTAGGGAATGAATAAAGTTGAGAATTATAAAACAAAACTTTTTTGACCAGTTTCAACTTTTTGACAATTTTCACAAGT
>NW_011505256.1:0-3893 GCF_000495115.2 Populus euphratica | reverse complement strand
ATTACTACCACTAATACTACTACTACTACTAGTATTATTATTATTATTATTATTATTATTATTATTATTATTATTATTATTATTGTTGTTGTTGTTGTTGTTGTTATTGCTATTATTATTATTGTTATTGTTATTGTTATTGTTGTTGTATTATTGTTGTTTATAATTTGTACAATTAACCTCCCTGTGGTTCGACCCCGGTCTTGCCGGGTTATTTATTACTTCGACACTCCTGCACTTGGGAGAAGACATCAATCTTTTAGTCGTGTCAAGTTTTTGGAGCCGTTGCCGGGGAGGTAAGTTCTTGTATAAATTATAGTAGTTATTTTATTTTATTTTTTCACTTTCTTGTATATAACTTTGTTTCTTTTCTTTTGTTTCTTCTTCTTTTGCTTTTTTCTTCTTTTTTATTTTATTCCTACACGTGCATGAGAGTGTGGTCATGTACATCAAGTGGTAGACTTTGTAGGGTATCCTCATCATTTTCAGAAAATATGACCGAAGAAGATAATCAATCACTTCATAATGAAAATAATGAGAATAACCGTGCTAGAACACTTACAGACCACATGAATCCCACAAGAACAAGTGCACCATCATGCATAGTTTTTCCTCCTGATGCATCTCATTTTAATTTTAAACCAGGGATTATTCAACTTTTACCTTCTTTTCATGGCTTAGAATTGGAAAATCCATACTTGCATTTAAGGGAATTTGAGGAGGTCTGCAACACATATAATAATTTAAATTATAGCATGAACACCATCAGATTAAAGCTTTTTCCTTTTTCATTAAAAGATAAAGCTAAAACATGGCTAAAAAATTTAAGAACCGGATCCATTCGTGCTTGGGATGAAATGCAACAACAATTTTTAAAGAAGTTTTTCCCATCTCATAGAACAAACTCTTTCAAAAGACAAATCACCACTTTCACTCAAAAACCAGGAGAAACATTTTACCAATGTTGGGATAGGTATCGAGACTTGCTTAGTACTTGCCCTCATCATGGTTTTGAAACATGGAGATTGGTTTCACATTTCTATAAAGGGTTAACACCTAAAGATAGGCAAATGGTTGAATTGATGTGCAATGGAACTTTTAAAGATAAAGACCCTGATGAAGCAATGGAGTACTTAGACTTGTTAGCTGAAAATGCTCAAAATTGGGACACCGTGGGTACTTGTGAGGCACCGAGTAAAACTCAACCTCATACATCTAATGGAGGTATGTACAACCTTAGGGAAGATCATGACCTTCAAGCCAAGTTTGCATCTTTAGCTAGAAAAGTCGAGGCACTAGAATTGAAAAAAAGTGGTCAATTAAAATCTATTGAAAACATTGTATGTCAAATCTGTGAAACAAATGAACACTCAACCAACGATTGTCCAACCTTGCCTTCTTTTAAGAAATGTCTCCATGAACAAGCCCATGCTTTAAACAGTTTCCAATGGCCCAACCACAACCCATACTCCCAAACATACAACCCTGGTTGGAGGAATCACCCAAATTTCAGTTGGAAGAGTGAGAACAACAATGCACAAACTTCACAACCACCATTTCAAGCACACCATAATTTCCAAAATTCTCATGGATATGCACCTCCTTATGCTCCACCTCTTAGAAGAAATCTTGAGGAAACATTGTATGCATTCATTGAAAAGCAAGAGACAATCAATACTCAACTTGCTCAAAACATGACAGATTTTAAAGATACTCTTGCAAAATTAACATCTGCTCTCAGTTTTCAAGAGAAAGGTAAGTTTCCATCTCAACCACAACAAAATCCCAAGGGGTAATACAATGCAAATGCAAGTAGTTCCGGAAGCCAACACATGGATCAAGTCAAATTAGTCACTACTCTACGCAGTGGTAAGGTTATTGAAAAAACCTCTCTTGAACCTTATGAGAAAGATGATGAGTCAATTTCTAAGGGTAAGGAAGGGGTTGAATCTAAAAATTGCAAAGAAACGACTGATTCTCCGCCAGCACTTCCATTTTCTCATGCCATGACCAATCAGGAAGAAATCGAGGATGAAAAAGGCACCGAAAAGGTTGATGCGGATCTTTTATCAAAAGTGACAACAGATTCGACACCCGACATCACATCAATCGATGATTACTTTCCTGATAAATCTCTACTTTCTCTTAGTTCAATGCCTTGGTTTGCTAAAAATATCAATTTTCTTACTTTAGGATTTTTGCCAGCTCACTAGAGTATTGAAGACAAAAGAAAATTTTTGAGCAACGAGCAAATCTTTTGTTGGGATGACCCTTACTTATTCAATTATTGTCCTGATCAAATATTTCAAAAATGCATTTTCGACAATGAGGTAAGTAATTTCATTGAATTTTGTCACTCTAAGGCATGTGGGGATCATTTCTCTTCAAAAAAGAGGATTGTAGAAATCTTACAAAGTGGATTTTCCTGGCCAACCATATTCAAGGAGTCACATGCATTTTGCAAAAACTGTGAAAATTATCAAAAGGTGGGATTTATTTCAAAACACAGAGAGTCTTTAGATAATCTTCTATTGACTCTTAAGTCTCATCATAGTCAAGATAAGCATCGTGCAATTCATAACTTAGGAACCCATTTTCATAAAGAACATGCTTGGCACAGTCTTGGGAATCTGACTAAAAAATGACCCTGTTTGCCAGTTTTTAAGAAAACTGGATGGGAAGCCTATCCCCGACCCATAGAGGGCGTTTAAGCCGTTCTTGGACGTAAAACCAAGGGAAGATGTGAGCCACAATCACAACTGTGATTTGAGTCTTAGCTTGTAAAAATTTGTGTCTTTTCTTTTTATTAATAACATAATATTTGTGTTTTGTCATTTTTTATTTTTGTTTCAGTGTGTTTCAGGTTTTGTCGGTGTTCGTTATTTCAGGTGATATCTTCTATACTCTATCTTTTTACCTTAGAAAATTGAGGACAATGTCTCGTTTTGGTTGGGGGGAGAGGGTAGTAGTTGATAAAAAAAAACCTTAGAACATTGAGGACAATGTCTCGTTTTGGTTGGGGGGAGGGTAGTAGTTGATAAAAAAAAAAAATGTTTTTCATTTCATAAAGCATGTGCATAATTGTTGTTACTAGGATGGCAGAGTGAATGAGCTCTTTTGTTAAAGTGACTCTTGAGACGCATCTTAGTAATCATTCTTAACAAGGTCTATTATAATACTTCCTGAAATATTCAGATTTACAAACTCTCGTATTGTTACCACTTAATTCTGCTCATATACTTATTTAACATGTATTTTTAAACCTTAATTTACACACACACACTTTAACATATGATTGTGGGTTGCATATTAGATTATTACATTATTTATGTTCTTTTGTTAAAGGTAACAACTAAGGGAAAGGGATTGTATATAATTAAAAAAAAAAGAAAAACATGAAAAAAAAAAAAGAAAAAAAAAAAAAAAAAAAAAAGAAGTAAAACATGAAAAAAAAAGAAAAAGAAAAAAAATGATGATAATAAAAATGTAGATAAGTTTGGTTTCGTAGCCTCCCTAACCTAAGCAATTAAGCCCGAAGGGGTGTTTTAACACCTAATACCCTAAAGTCAACTGACTTGGGAGCTATTGGTCCAACGCTTGTTACATGGGTTGAGGAGAAAAGCTTAAGGGAATCAAACATTGCACTATCTACATATCAGTATCTGCGACCCGAGTTACTAAGCTCGTAGGGGTGTCTTAACACCTAATGCCCTAAGACCAACTAGTCTGGGAGTCATTAGCTGATAAGACTAACTGGTCTAGGAGTCATTAGCTGAAAGCTCGTTACATGGGTTAAAGATGCATGATGTTTTTAAAGTATATGTACATAGAGTTAAAAAAGAAAAAAGAAAAAAAAAAGACAAAAATAGTAATCCCAACCCAAGGAAGTTAAC
>NW_011500429.1:143897-160042 GCF_000495115.2 Populus euphratica | reverse complement strand
TTAATACTTTGCTTGTTAAATGATTAATCTTGATTAATGTTGTATAACACTTGGTATAACAAATGCTTGACACTTTCATAGTTCATACTGTGTGGTATAACCGACACCTGAGCTATGAGAGGAACTTGATTTATTGTTAATATAAGTTATAATCATGAATGCTTGACGAGATTTACAAGTACTAGCATTAATCGAATAAGATGACTAATGTAATCATGTTAACAATCTATAATCTAATTGGAACCTCCTTTATGTGTGGTTTCCGATTGAAAAATAAGAGTTTATACTATACTTGTTTGACATACCATTAGTGGTTCTAACCTTGACATTTGTTATTATCATTGTTTAATCATTACATTAATATTTCATCTCAAAGTTCTCATCTTCTTCTTCTTCTTCTCCTTCTTTTTCTTTATTATTGTTATTATTATTATTACTATTATTATTAGTATTACTATTATTATTATTATTATTGTTATTGTTATTATTGTTATTACTATTATTGTTATTGTTGTTGTTATTATTATTATTATTATTATTGTATTTATAATTTGTACAATTAACCTCCCTGTGATTCGACCCTGGTCTTGCCGGGTTATTTATTACTTCGACACTCCTGCACTTAGGAGAAGACATCAATCTTTTAGTCGTGTCAGATACCTTCATTGCCTTACCAGGTGGTCTAGGCATATTGAAAGAGATCTTTCATATTTCCTCTTGGGCCCAACTACACATTCACCATAAACCCATAAGTCTATTAAATGTTAATGGTTATTATGATAAGTTGTTGTCTTTTCTTAATCATGCAGTGGAACAGGAACATGTCTCCACAATGTCTGCTCGAATGAATGCAATGTTTAACCATGTTGATACCTTCATTGCCTTACCAGGTGGTCTAGGCATATTGGAAGAAATCTTTCATATTTCCTATTAGGCCCAACTACACATTCACCATAAACCCATAAGTTTGTTAAATGTTAATGGTTATTATGATAAGTTGTTGTCTTTTCTTAATCATGCTGTGGAACAGGAATTTCTAACATCTTTTGCACGACAAATCATAATCTTTGCTGCTACTGCTAAATAATTGATTGACCAACTACAATCTTTCATTCCTGTAATTGATCCCTCCATGAGTCGCATAAATTAGTCATCTAAGGAAAGCCCTAAAAAGCTTAGATTGGATTTGAGTCTTCATTTGTGAATTTTTGTGTCTTTTGCTTTTATTATTATGTTTTGTTGTTTCTTATATTTGTTTAAGTGTGTTTCAGGTTTGTCAATGTTTGTTATTTTAGGTGATGTCTTCTGTACTTTATCTTTCTACTTTAGGACTTTGAGGACAATGTCTTGTTTTGGTTAGGGGGAAAGGGTAGTAGCTGATAAAAAAAAATTATTTTTCATTTCATAAAGCATGTGCAAAATTGTTATTGATAGGATAGCAGAGTAAAGGAGCTTTTTTGTTAAAGTGACTCTCGAGACGCATCTTAGTAACCATTTTTAACAAGGTCTATTATAATACTTCATAAAATATTCAGGTTTACAAACTCTCGCATTATTATCACTTAATTCTACTCATATACTCATTTAACATGTATTCTTAAACCTTAATTTTCACACACACACACACTTTAACATATGATTGTGGGTTCCACATTGTATTATTACATTATTTATGTTCTTTTGTTAAATGTAACAACTAAGGAAAAGAGATAGTATATAATTTGAAAAAAAAAACAAAAATAACAAAAAGAAAGAGCAAAAAAAAATGATGATAATAAAAATATAGATAAGTTTAGTTTCGTAGCCTCCCTAACCTAAGCAATTAAGCCCGAAGGGGTGTTTTAACACCTAATACCCTAAAGTCAACTAACTTGGGAGCTATTGGTCCAACGCTTGTTACATGGGTTGAGGAAAAAAGTTTAAGGGAATTAAACATTGCACTATTTACGTATTAGTATCTGCAACCCGAGTTACTAAGCTCGTAGAAGTGTCTCAACACCTAATGCCCTTAGACCAACTAGTGTGGGAGTCATTAGCTGAAAGCTCGTTACGTGGGTTAAAGATGCATTGTGTTTTAATTTACATGTATATATATTTAAAAAAAAATGAAAAAAAATCACAACCCAAGAAAGTTAACCTTAAACATTAAAACAAGAATTTTATTTTCTTCAAAGTAAAGACCCATAATTATATATTGATATATTGAGAACAAAATAAATGTTTATTAATATCTTGTTTAAGAGGTATTGAGCAGATATATAAATTTAATGAGAGTTTATTTATCTAGATAGATTAATGGAAGTTGAATAATGAATACCTTGCTTTGTGGAATTTACAAATTATTTTTCTATTTTAATGCTTTGATTACTAGGGACTAGTAATAAGCTAGTTGGGGGCTGTGATTAGTACTTAAAAGTGCATTTTTGTATCAAGGTTTTTTATCATCATTTTGCACTTGAAGTATCAATAACTCCTTAACTAAAGCATGCTTTATAATAACATGTCTAATAATATAAGATACCTTTAATTTATGGTAAATGTTGATTTTAAATGCATGCCTATCACATAAATGAAAGAATTGATTGATGAATTTAAGAAGTGAAATTGAAAGGACAAAGAGATGGCCAAACTTAAAAAAGAGATGTTAATGCAGTCCAAACCGGAACACTGTTCGGTAATTGGGTTATATCTAGAGTTGTAGATCTCAAATGTAAGTCTACTTTATATGGCTGGAAAGGTAAGATATAGGCCTATAACTTTCATATGGAGCCTAAGACTTAGAAAGGCCATTTTCAAGTCCAAATTATAGCAACAACAAAAAAGTCTGAATCTGTCCTCTAGCCCGAGCACTATTTAGTGTTTGGCCTGTATCTAGAGTTCTAGAAGTCCAAATGACCTCAATATTTTACACAAGAAAGCTAAGACAATTTCCTATAACTTTCATGTAGTGGCTCTAATTTTGACGTTATCAATAACGTTTTGGGTAGACAAGAGAAGATAAGGATTGTCACCAAGTCAAGAGTTAATCACCCACTCATCAATTAGTCATCAAATCAATAGTTTCCAATTTTGGCCTATAAAAGAAGGCATTTGCCATGCATTTAGGCATCTTGGTTTCTAGATCAAGATCATGCTCTTCCTTTCTATCTTTGTATTTTTTGTAATGTTTATGCTTTGCTTTCATTAATATCAAGTTTATACCTTTCATTTCCTTTCCTTTACTTAGTTAACTTTTATCTTATTTATGTTCTTATTTTGTTTATTTATGCCTTTCATTTCCTTTCCTTTACTTAGTTAACTTTTATGTTCTTATTTTGTTTATCTATTTTGCTTTCTTTCATTATGTCTAGCTAAGTTAGTTATGTCAAGGTGAAAAGGTTACACTAATGGTGTAAGAATAAGTATAGTGTAAACTTAATATGGACTTTAATGTTTGATACTAACATGTTTTATATTTGTTATCTTGTTTACTCTTTAATACTTTGCTTGTTAAATGACTAATCTAGATTTATGTTGTATAACACTTGGTACAACAAATGCTTGACACTTTCATAGCTCATATTGTATGGTATAACCGACACCGGAGTTATGAAAAGAACTTGATTTGTTGTTAACATAAGTTATAATCATGAATGCCTAATGAGATTTACAAGTATTAGCATTAATCGAATAAGATAATTAATGTAATCATGCTAACAATTTATAATATGATTGGAACCTCCTTTGTGTGTGGTTTCCACTTGAATAATAAGAGTTTATACTATACTTGTTTGACATACCATTAGTGAAACTTCTAACCTTGACATTTATTATTATCATTGTTTAATCCTTATATTAATATTTCATCTCAAAGTTCTCATCTTCTTCTTCTTCTTTTTCTTTATTACTATTACTATTACTATTACTATTACTATTACTATTATTATTGCTACTAATATTATTGTTGTTATTGTTGTTGTTTATAATTGTTATTTATAATTTGTACAATTAACCTCCCTGTGATTCGACCCTGGTCTTACCGGGTTACTTATTACTTTGACATTCCTGCACTTGGAAGAAGACATTAATCTTTTAGTTGTGTCAAACATTTACCATAAATTAAAGGTATTTTATATTATTAGATATGTTATTATAAAACATGCTTTAGTTAAAGAGTTATTGAAATTTCAAGTGCAAAATAATGATATAAAATCTTGATAAAAATGCATTTTTAAGTACTAATCAATCACTTTATATATCTTACATAAGATAAGTTTTATTATTGTTTGTTTTCAATTATAAAAGTGTTTTAATGGGATTTACCTAAACTAATATGTATGTTATTTAAGGTATTGTTTTTATTATCCATTACACAATGTTCAAAGAAGAGGGCTCGCTATTAGACTTTACCATCCTACATTATTTGGAAATGATGTGCAAACCTATACATAAGGCTTATTATCGGTTGAAAAATTCATATTATCCATTAAGCAACATCTGGAAAATAGAACTTGCTATTAGACCGTACCATTCTAGGCTATTTAATAAATGATAAAAATATTGAATTGATTTTGTCAAAATTAAAGTGATTATGGGGTGACTGAAAAATTCTAGGCTATTTAATAAATGATAAAAATATTGAATTGATTTTGTCAAAATTGAAGTGATCATGGGGTGACTAAAAAATTTATTGGTTAATATCCTAAAGCATGTATTAATTTGTACTATTATTTACTTATTAACTTCTCATGATTCAATATTGAACCATATCATCCTAAATTAATTAATAATTAATAAAAATAATTAATTTATTGATCAAATATTAATTGATTATAATACCTGATAACTAACATTCAAAAGATAAGATAAGACCTGGAATAATATTATTTCATCCTAGATTAATTAACCATTAATAGAACAACTAATACAAGGATAATTTTATTATTATTATTCAGTTTTTCATTAATCAAATTCTAAAGATAGGGACTAGAGTTAGACCATACTATTTTAAACTAATTAATCAATCATTATTTTTATCAATGTTTTTTTATATAAAAATAATTGGTCCTCTAATTTTGTAAAGAGTTTCCTTATTTTTCAACTTTTATAAAGAATTTCCCTTCATGAGACAACTTTGCTTTTTTCCCTTTTTTTTTGTAATTATTATTTTTAAACTAAATTATTCTTTATTTTTTTTTTCAATTACGTTTTACTCATTAAAAAACTATTTTTGTTGGATTAATTTTTATTTTTTTTTTCTACTTAGTTTTTTCTAAAAAATATTTCAATACAAAAACAATACACAAAATGGTTAAAAATTACAAAATAACCAGAAATTATTCAAATGGTGTCAAAAACATATTTTTTTTTATGAATTTTGATATTTTTTAAATTTTTTAAAAAATATGTTGAAAATAAAATAAAAAAATTAGTGATGACAAATATAATAAAAAAACTCTTTATAAGTTTTGTAATATATTATATACAATTTGGATTTGCTTTAATAATTTTAATAAGGCTCTAAGGATGCATTTTGGTGCGCGCAATAATTGATATTTTTTTCAAGCAATCTCATACTTACATTTCAAAATAGTGAAGATACGAATTTAAGAATTGGAAGGGTCAACTTCCGAGTCCAAATTGGACCAATTGTATCTTCTAACAACTAAAATCAAATCCGATAGAGACATTGATTTTAGATATAATCAAGTGATAAAATGCCTAAATAAATTGTGTTCATGGTATGAAAGTTTATAAATGACCTACGAAATTGTAAAAATTCCACAATATATTGAGTCTTTTTTAACAAAAAATAAAAAAGAGTGAAAAATCATATTTCAAACTCGGATTGAAAGTCGAAGGACTTGAGACTGGTGGGCTTGGCAAAAATGGTCTTAAAAATTTCAAAGGAAGCGTAGTAAAAAGAAGAAGAGAAGCTGCAGAGGTCAAAATATAAATATATAAAAAAACGGAGAGTAAATAGTAAACACTAGTCTCTATTTCCTCAGTCTCTGGTTAGATCGCTCTGTTTCTCTCCTTTTTTTAGTTTTTTTATTTTATCAAAGTAAATAAATAAATAATTTAAACAAACATTTTCCTTGGAAGAATAAACAAAAAAATGAATGTGAAAAAAAAAAAACAAAGAAAAGCCGCGGCTGCTGTAGACACCAAAATCCAGAGAGAGAGAGAGAGAGAGAGAGGGAGAGAGAGTTGGGCAATTGATTCCAGCTACAGAGATCGCACCCTATCGAAAACCCAAACCCAATAAATCAAACCAAATTCTTTTCTTTTTGTTCTTATTACCGATATCATTTGTTTAAAATCTTAATTAATAATTAGTTCTTAAAAAGAATAAAAATTCAAACATCGGTTGGTACCGATTTGAATCTAGTGATCGGGTCTAATTCACTGGAAATCTTTGGTGGGTTTTCGGTTTCGTCAAATGGGTTGGCTTTGTTTTTCTGTTTGGTATTGTAGAGAGAGATTTATGGATTTGTGGGCTTAAATTACTTTTCGATTTTTTTTAAACATTTTGTAGTTGTCGTTTGATGATTTCTTTGGGGAGGAGAGATGCGAGAGAGGATTTAGGGTTAGGGTTTGGTAGTGAGAGAGAGATGGAAGATACTGAGCTTGAAGAAGGGGAAGCGTGCTCTTACCATAACATTAACACCAACAATGATGATGATTATGATGAGAGCATTGACCCTGATATTGCTCTCTCTTACATAGTAAGTTTTTTTTTTTTCTTTCTTTGTAATATGTCTGTGAGAATAATTTAAGTTTGATTTTAATTTTGTGAAAGTCTTGTTTTGTTAGTGCTCTATATCATCTGTTGAATTTATTTCTTGTTGTTGTTCTTTTGTGCTTTAGATCCAAATTATGATGTTTAAGTCTTAATTCTGGTTGTTTGCAATGTTGAGTTTGGTAATTTTTATCTGATTAATATGTCCTTTCTGGTCCTTGAGAACATAATTGCTCGGGATTTTGGAAGGGAAGGGTAGATGAAAATAGTAGGTTTTCTTTTAGTGCTTGGGTTTTATTGGCTTTAGATGTTTAAACACGGTGTTTTGGTTTAGTTTGATCTACAAAGTGAATGTTTTGGCAGCTTCATTCTTGTGGAGACATGAAATATGTGCTGAGCTTGTTCAATTATTATAAAGATGTACTTGGTTATGATTCAGTGATGTGGGATTGCATGGACTATGCGAATACAAGCAAGTTCCAGAAAATGAACCTTTTGAAAACTTTAGTTTGTCATTTGAGCAGCATGTGACTGATTATCGAAATTTTGAATTCATGAATTTTAGATTTTCGTATCTCGATTAGAACCAGGAGTCAACATTCTTAATTCACTTATAATAGCTCCCTGACACTTAATTGCCTAGTTGAAATTTGTGGTGCCTATGTATACAAACATGAGATGTATAGAGTGTTTTTTATTCCAAAGGTTGCAGCTCTTTCAATTATTTGCTGTTCTGTCAGTTTATACCTGTGTATATTTGTACTCTTCTTCTTTCCTGATATGCAACTGCTTGCTTCTCCCTCTTTCCTTTTCAAGGGTGAGAAACTACAAGATGTCTTGGGACACTTTCAAAAAGATTTTGAAGGTGGAGTTTCAGCTGAGAATTTGGGTAAGTCAATATACTGCAGAAGGTGGAGTTTCAGCAGCAAAAAACAACTGTGTAAAATTAGAGTTTGTATTATGATATTTATTGTTCTGGGATTTTCAAATTTCTACAGGGGCCAAGTTTGGTAGTTATGGTTCATTTTTGCCTACATATCAGCGGTCTCCTGTTTGGTCTCACCCAAGAACCTCACCAAAAATTCAACACTTCAATGCAACTAGATCTCCAAATCATTTGCAACTGGAGGTGGATATATGTTTTCATTATTGAGCATATCACTAGTTAATAATTGATTTCAAGAAGGAACCTTTAGCTAAATTTTTGTTGACTTTGGAGTTACTATCTTGAACTTTTTATTATTTGTTCTTAAAATAGGGTGGTCGCCATAGCTCTGTATCTTCGTCAACTGCATCTCAATCAGTAAGAATTGAACCTTCCTCCACAGTATTGAAAACATCATCCTCCTTGAACGAGTCTGTTAAACAAGAAGCAAATGTGCCATCCACTCAATTTGCTGAGGAAGTTGTTCCTAGAGATGAATCTGTAAACAGGAAATGTGCTAGTTTACCAGACCAGAAAATGCTGAAAGTTCGAATCAAAGTGGGTTCCGATAACTTGTCAACACAAAAAAATGCTGCCATCTACAGTGGTCTTGGGCTTGATGTCTCACCATCTTCCTCACTGGATGACAGCCCCTCTGAGAGTGACGAGATGTCTCATGAACCTCAAGATGCTCGTCTTGAATCTCCTGCTCATATTCTTCAGGTAAATTTTCTCCCTGAAAGTTTCTAACCTGTCATGTACAACTCCACTTTGTGTTGGAACTCGGCAATGATGAGAATGTATTTGGTTTGATTTTGTGATTGAGCAGATAATGACATCGTTTCCTGTGCCTGGAGTTCTGCTGCTATCACCTCTTCCTGATGATCTAATCCACTTGAAAGAGAAGGAAAAATTACTCAAAGACAGTGAATGCTTGCCTGTTCCAAGGTTCGGAACAGAAAATTCTTGCATTGTAGTGAATGGGTCTAGCTCTGTGAAGGGTGATGGGACAATTTTTGGAGAGAAGAAGATAAAGTCAATAGCAGGAAATGAACTTTCAGCAGAATCCAACAGCAATGTTAATAAGGATTCTGGGAATGGTGGTGTTATATCAAAGGAGACAGAACTTGACACTTTTGCTTGTGAGGAGCTTGTTTCGAACACCTTAAAGCTTCCACTTTTGTCAAATTCATATTCTGCTGTTGTTGGCACTTCAAAAGGAAGGAGGGCATCTAATGTGTCCAAGGGAGTGATGAGTGACAAAGGTTTTTCTGGTCTTACTAAAGAGGACTCGCTGGTGCCAATATTGATCCAGGAGAATGGCTGGATCAATAATTCCAAATCCAAGTCCTTGGGAAAGGTTTGGGAAGATAAAAAAACTAGCACACTTTGCAGTGAGTCAGTCTCCCCAAAGAAAGATGGTGATTGCAAAGGAGAAAAGCCTTATGAATCAGTCAAAATTGACTCAAATGTTTCCAAGGGGAGAAAGGCTCCATCAGAACCTCCCAAACAGAATGCTGATGAGAAAGCTATGCCTTATGAACAGGAAGGTATGAAGTTACCTCATGTTAAGGAGTCCTGTTCTGAGGGAAAAAAGAAACTAAAGGGAAGTCAAAGTCATGGCAATGTAGTTGCCGAGGCACCAAAGGAGAGTCTGAGGGTTGGCTCATCTTTGTCACTGAAAAATAAGAAGATCAGTTGTGCAGACAAACATACAACTAAAGGGGAGTCAGAGGATTTGAAATTAAAAAAGAATTCTGGAAAACCTGGTGATAGATACAGAGAGTTTTTTGGGGACATAGAACTAGAACAAGAAGAAATCCAGACAAGTCCATTGGTGAAGAATTATGATGATAAGCTGGGGGACTTAGAAATGGTTGAAAAGAGCACGCATGGAAGTAACAGCATGTTTAAGGAAAGATCAAGCAGTAAGAAAGTGGACAAGCTGTTAACATCTGAAGCATTTCCTAAAGCTGCATCAATTGGAGTTGTGCACAATGGAGACGGGCCCATACCTGATACTGCTCTTGGTGAAGATAATTGGGTCTGTTGTGACAAGTGTCAAAAATGGCGGCTTCTTCCACCTCGTACAAACCCTGATGACCTGCCTGAAAAATGGCTGTGTAGCATGCTTGACTGGCTGTAAGTACCCTTTTACATTTTACACATTGCAGAGAAACAACAAATCCTATTGAGTAGTTAGAAATAAAATCTGCTGGTTTAATGCATCTTCCTCATCTTCTGATGTTTGATTTTTAAATCATAAATGCCTTAGGCCTGGTATGAACCAGTGTAGTTTTAGTGAGGATGAAACAACACTTTCAACTCGGTCTCTTAAACAAAACAATTCTGGTGGGAATATATCTGGAGTAGCCATGGCTGATGTTTGGAATGCTGATCAGAGCCACCAAAATCTTGATTCACATGTTGGGCTTAGAAAAAAGCATGGTTTAAAGGAGTTACCAAATATAACATATAAAGAAGGTGGACCTATTCGGTTGTCAAACCCTGCAAAGAAGAGCTTACAGGTATCGGCGACAAATGGAAGCTTAAATGATGTGAAACCATCTCCTTTGGTAACTGAACCCCATTCCTTGACACTGAGCAAGTCTAGCCATTTAGCTGTGGAGAAACTCGAACATAAGCAGAGAGAGAAGCACAGAGGACTGGACGTTTGTTCTGACCGAGGTATAGGATTTAAAGTAGCTTTTTGTGCCTTAAAACTTCTGTTTCTTGAAGCGTAAAACTTACCTCTTTGCTAACACACACTCAGGTGGTAATTCTAAGCGATCAAAGGGGAAAGGCAAAAGAGATCTTGATCAAGATTCTTTTAAAGCTGCTAAGAAAATTAGAACTGAAGATTTGCCAGAAGATTGGACATCTGACCATGGTGGGGCAATTGAAAAGGTGGGTCCTACTTCAAGCAATGCTTTGATTACTACGTCATCAGGGAAGAATCTTCCCAAACACAACGATTGTTCTTTTAAGAACATAAAGCATGATCAAAATGACTGGGCTCAACTTTCTTCTAGAAAAACAAAGGATGGTGCCTGCACTTCCTTGGATAATGGGTCTGTGGATGTGGGCCACTGTGATGACAAAGATACAAAGAAAAGGAGAGTGAAGGAAAGTTATGATGCCCAACCCTATCATGTTTCCCTTTCAAAGACTGGGCATCATATCCAGGATAGTAATATCTTGGCCAAGGAGGAGTTGAATGGAAATGACTACAGGAAAGGTAAGAAGGCCAGAGTATCCAGGTCCGAAGGGAAGGAGGCCAGTGGAAGTAAAAGCAATGGTAGGATAGACAAAAAAGGTAGTCACAGAAAGAATCAGCAACAAGGACATGACCTAGGGAGCACCCTATCTCAGCAGAGCTTGGATGGTGTGGATTCTTTGAAGAGGGACTCGGGACTGTTACATCTGGCAGCTACTTCTAGCTCTTCCAAAGTTTCTAGCTCCCACAAAACCAAAGCCAATTTCCATGATGCAAAAGGTTCACCAGTAGAATCAGTTTCATCATCACCTATGAGAGTTTCAAAGCCAGAAAAACTTGCATCAGCAAGAAAGAATGTCACCAAGAAAGATGATTCTGCTGATGCTGGTTTCTTTGCCCTAGGTGGCCTGAGAAGATTTTTTGACGGGGAAGACGATGGTGGGAGTAATCCATCCCTTGATGATAAAACACAAATAGAAAAACACCATCTTGTTGATGGGTCTCATCCAAGGAAGTCTGGAAATGGTTCCTCTTCACAGTCCAAAGACAAGAATAGGAATTTTAATTCTGAGTTTGAAAATGAAGTTAAAGTTTCTAATTCCTTTCATGCACAAGCACCTGCCTGTGAAGTAAAACCAACAAATTGCAAAAACAAGGCCGAAGTGAAGCTTGGGATCAAATCTGAGGAAAATCAGAATAAACATGTTGGTAAGGACTCTGCAGGACAATTGTTGAGTGATAATAGCAAAAGAGAGAATCAGTTAAATGTTGGAGTACCCAGTTATTCGGATGTTAAAGTTGATGCTACCAGAAACCATGATACAGTCTCTATTGCAAAGCAGAGTGTGGAGGAGCCTTCTTCTGGAAGAGCTCAAAATGAGACACTTGCTGATTGCCCTTATCCAAATCCTGGGTCCCACGAAGGAAACAGGGCAAATATGTTGGCTGTAAATGCCTCTGCTGGGGATAATGAATTGAAAGGGTTGAAACAGATTCGAGAGGTTGATCATCCAAATGGGATGCATCACCATCACAGCAGTTCCAGAAATGCCTCATCAAATGGGCACAGGGTCAGGGATCATGATGCTTCAGGTGCAGTTAAAAGGGATTCCTTCAGTCAGGCTGCTAACAATGCTTTGAAAGAAGCTAAAAATCTGAAACACATGGCTGATCGTCTGAAGGTTTCTATAGTTTATCTTTTAAGAATTTGTTTTCTTTAATATGCAACTCTTTCCAATGTTGGTTACCTTCTGCAGAACTCTGGGTCCAATCTTGAGAGTACAAGGCTTTACTTTGAGGCAGCTCTGAAGTTTCTTCATGGAGCATCTCTGTTGGAAACCTGTGGTGGTGAGAATGCCAAAAATGGAGAGCCAATGCAAGTTTACAGTAGCACTGCAAAACTGTGCGAGTAAGTCAGTGTGGAGCTTGATGAAGTGTGTTCTTTTGGTGGATGGGATGGGGGGTTTAAATGTTTTTAGAACCATGGAATGATGCCTTTTTTGTTTGTTAGTTTATCCTTTTAAACTTGCAACAAGGTGACTCTATTTGTTTAAACAGTTAGAAACCTAGAACTGGCCAAATAGATGCTGGAAATGCTGGTACCATTTTTGTGCATCTCTTGCTTGTTTTCACTCTGTTGGGATTTGACATTTTAACTTTGATTCGACCACAAATGGCACATGGCTTAGGTTAACCTGGCCTCTTGGTTGATGTTTTTATTTCCTTTTTTAGCTGCAGAACACTTTTTCCACGTGGTAATTGAAACAACAATTGTTTGTATTTGTTGCATTAGTGTTTTTGTATTTGTTCCTTTTTGGGTAATGTGTGGAAATACTTTCATGACTAAACTACATGGCATTTGTGTCATACTATGTGAACTAAGGCTCTTAGCTGTCCTTTTTTTATTTGTCTGTGCTTTGACTTCTCCTCAAACTTGTTATCTAACTCAGGAGTTTTTTTCATTATTAATAAAAAATTGTTAGCATTTTCCATTGACGATTTCATTTCTAATGGAATAAATGAGTTATTGCAGCCTCCTTACTGCCTTCCTTTGCTAAACCTCGTGATATGTTAGGTTTTGCGCCCATGAATACGAGAAGTCCAAAGACATGGCTGCTGCTGCTCTGGCCTACAAATGCATGGAGGTTGCATACATGAGGGCAATTTATTCCTCACATACTAGTGCAAATAGAGATCGGCATGAGTTGCAGATAGCTTTACAAATTATTCCTCCAGGTAATTTGAAACATGCAATGATCTCTACTTTGATCTCTTGACTGTAACACCACTATTGGTCACTGTTTCCCTGGGAGTTGTGTTTGGGTTTACAATATTTACTATGTGACAAAACCACCTCTGGCACTTCATTGTTATGGAAATGCCAAACTTAGTCATAATTCATTTGTAAGTTGTCATCATATGTAATAAAACACTGATTTGAATCAGACCTCTTGGACTTCATACCTTCTTACACAAGAACAGTTTATTGAGACACACAGATGTGATTTCAGTGTGATGTTTTTTGATGAATCAATATATTCAGCTCCCAGTTTCTGCATTTTGCATAGGAATCATTTGATACTCAAGAAAGGTTGTCCAAATCTTATGCCTGCTGAATTTATGATTTTATGTTGATATATGCTGTCATGTATTAGTATTGTATCCCAAGGTACTTGATTGAAATTTCTCTTATTTCTCTTGTCATATAAACATTTTGTCACTCTTTGGGCTCTTAGCTTTTCCAAATACTTAATGTGGGCATTCAATGGGTACTTGTGAATTGCTGTGATGCCATTCTTTCATAATTTATAGGTGAATCACCTTCTTCTTCTGCCTCTGATATTGATAACCTGAATCACACAACAACACCAGACAAAGTTCCATTGACTAAAGGTATTGGCTCTCCTCAAGTGACTGGAAGTCACATTATTGCTGCTCGTAATCGTCCCAACTTTTTGCGGTTGCTCAGATTTGTAAGTATTTCAGATTTTGTGTTGGAAAAAGCTTTTCTTGTCCTCTAATTATCTCATTGAGGGAGCTTTAAAACATAATTTTGAGCGTTGGAATATAAAGATATTGGCCAAGGAACATATTTTGATTACAACATACAGAAAGTTTGATAGGAAACACCTATGTTGATTAGTGCTTCCTTTCCAGTACAAGAGCATCACATTTATTCTCGTTATGCACCATATGTCATGAAATTGTCACTTGTTGGTGTCTGTTTGAGTCAATCAACCCATGAAACTTTGCTGTCATATATTACAGAAGCTGGTGCTCCATTATTTGGTTCAAAAGTTTACATCTGTATGAAATGGTCAGGAATATTAGCATCATAAAATGTGATTTTTCAGGCACAGGATGTAAATTCTGCAATGGAAGCCTCTAGAAAATCACGCCTTGCTTTTGCAGCAGCTAATGCCAGCTTTAGAGAAGTCCCGTGTGGAGAGGGCATTTCTTCCATTAAAACAGCTCTTGATTTTAACTTCCAAGATGTCGAGGGACTACTACGAATGGTGCGGCTTGCAATTGAAGCTATAAGCCGCTAAGAGCCCAGTTGTTAAATGAGATGATAACAACCTTCGAGGAAGTTTTGCTTGGTTGGTGTATTCTTGGGATTTGGCCTTTTAGGGAAGGCAAAAAAGCAACCTGATCTCTCCGTTGCAGTACTTGATATGTCTTTTTGAGGGATCAGTTATCAACAAGATGCCAGCTCAGTGCTCTTTGTACATGTGTATACTGCAGGATAATATTGAACTTCGAGCATGTCCTTTTGTAATCATACTTCAGCTGCTCTCTGATTCAGACAATGACCTCACTTATAAGCCATTCAAGATTGGTGTCGAGGACAATTGATTCACAAGACTCTGCAGAATTCGGAGCCTGTAGAAATAAGGAAGTTTTGTGGTCCAAAATGATTGTGGTTCAAGAAATAATGGAATGAGAGTAGAGATCCCCAACTATAAAGTTACATGGGATTTTAGAATTTTGAAATCAGAGGATCCCATCTTTATGGAGATTGTTTTTTATTTTTCCGGGATGGAGTTCTTGTTTTGCCATAGTGTTAATTTGCTATTCACAACTCATCGAAAGATATTTTGAGGATTGGAAACTGTAATATATGTTGCTAACATCATGATTTGACTATCAGAGACCACACTTTCTTTGGTACAGCACCATGTAAAAATGATGGGGCATTCTCAGGTTGGCTATGCAATTCGTTTCCTTTTTTCATTTGATGAGCAATATTTTGTTTTCCTTTCTTCTGTATCATCAATTTTTATTCTATTTTTCATATGGTTTTGCAGGTTACCTTGTTGAGCTTTTGTAGTTGCAGTTTGAAACTCTTTTTCCCATTTGTTAATAGATAGATAGTAGGAAGAAGTTGGATAGTTTCATAGTGGAAAAAATGACATTACTGTTGCATGAGGTGAGGTTATGTCCGAAAAGGTTTGTGGAGTGATGGTAGTTGTGAGCATTTAGTTGGATTGTTTATTGGTATACTGTATGATCCCTGACTCCCTCCCTGTCTCCTGCACTCCTTGGCAGTGGCTGTTATGTACATGTAAAATCAAGTTATCTTAAAGGGAATTTTTTGGTTGTTCCCGAGGGATTGTTTCATTCTAAACCAGCAGGCAGCGAATGCAGACTGCAGGTAAAGCAATTCTCTCCAATTTGTAATTGATCATGACAAATTATAGAAGTTAAATAATTGTATCATGAAAATGCAACTCTTCCTTTATTGGTCCATTTTTTTGGCAAACGTAGTTGTTTGGAAATGAATCTATCTATTGTTGTAGTAATCCATCAATAAATTCTGACTGTGACCTAATCAGTTAAATCTCTCATAATTCACTCCATTCCACAGAGCTTGCAAATTGCACTAAGTCAACTTTCCTCTTGATTAGGCAGGCAGTGGTCGGAAACTACTTGCAATTTGATTTTTCTGTGGCTTGTTTAGTGGTCTCTAAGCTGTAATTCTATTTTCAGGTTCAGTGATTTGGGGCAGTGGCAGTGGCAGTGGCAGTCTGGTTCTTGCACTATCCGTCTCAGTTTGTGCTGTTTATTTTATGCTCCCCCACCTTTGTTCCCTGCATCTCAATTGTTTTGTAACTCTGGAGCCATGTTCATAATCCGTTGTACATTAATGAATGATGAGATTCTCACCAACATCTCCATTCCAATCCCAGCTGATCTTTGTGCTTACCCACTTCAACACATGTATCATAGCAAAAGATTTTGAATAAAGAGAGGGAAATTAAAAAAAAAAAAAAAAAAAACCG
>NW_011500429.1:139580-143840 GCF_000495115.2 Populus euphratica | reverse complement strand
AAGAAGGAAAATAAAAAAAAAAAAAAAAAGGGCTTGGGCATGGAATTTTGTTTGTTCACTCGTGGATTTGCTTAGATGCATGGAGGCCATGAACAAAGAGAGAATCCGATGTTTCGAGGTGAGTCTCACTTGCTAAATTGATTTCTTTCTCGTTTTTTGCCTTTTTTTTTCCTTAAAAAAAATGAAATCTTTTCCTGGTATAAGAAATATGTTCTCAAGCTGTTGTAGGGTGACTTGTAGAGGAACGATTGTTGAGTTTTTAATGGGCGTTGCAATAAGAAATCACTTGTTTACAAGCTGATATCGCATAAAAAATGTTCAAAGACTGGCTTTTAAATAAGAAGGGAGAAGCAGCAGGGAATGACTGGAATAGCATTTGAAATTCATCCAACCCCGCTGTCGTCAACACAGTATAATTTTTGAAGTTATGTTGTATGTCTCATGTCGATGCTGGAGATGTGTGTATCTTTAATACTGTTCAAATAGGAGATTTAGTGTAGGTTTAAATTCAAGTTATTTTTGAAGGTATCTTTTATCATCGAATCAAAATCATACTGGGAGAAGTGTCGCCCATATGGCGTGGCAAGTTTTGTAAAGCAACAAATTGTGGGGTTTCTACGTATTGAAGTCAGCTATACCAATACCCTTTCAATGAACGCCCATGATGCCCGAATTTTGGGGTTTTGATCACTCGAAGTCAGCTATACCATTTTATTTTATTCGTTTTTCTTTTTATTTTAATGCCATTAGAACGCCACAATTCTACAAGTAATGATGCAGAAGTCCATATTAACTAAGAAAAAAAGGGCGGGCTAAATACTGAGCTATATATTATGTATTTTTAAATAATTTATTTTGATGTTCAAGGTTTATTCTTATTGAAAATTAATTGTTTTTTATTTTTTAGACAAGGATGAAATTGAAAGGAGAGATTGAAATGAAAAAAGTGTTAGAGAAATTTTTTTAAAATAAATGTATTTAGGTTTTCACACTTTAAAAATAATACAAATTATATAATTTAAGTCCCTTTAGATTTTCTAAAAATTAGTTTTGATATAAAAATTTATTTATAGTATTTTTTTTAATCAAAGAAAAGAGAAAGGGGTTGTTAAATTCTAACAATGAGAGAACAAGTCGTCATTTAAGTTATTTTTAAAATTAAAATGAATTGGTTGGTATTTGTAGATTCTGGAAGATGAGAGGAGTTTAATAGTGGTTATTGAAAATTTTAATGTCACTTGAAAAAATAAATTCAAGTTGAAAAAGATAAATCTAATCTAGTTTGATTTTATATTTTAAATATTTTGTAGGTATTTTTAATTGATTGACTGGTTTATAGGTGTTTAAAAAGTGTTGATGAGGTGTTTTATGATTTAAAATGACTAAATAATAGGGTTTTTTGGACTAAAAAAGTATTGCTTTTATTTTTCAGCCATCACTAGGTGGCCAATATTTGGGTTCGCAAATGAAGTCTTTTTTATCCAAAAAAAATTAAAGGTTTGCAATAAGTCATATATCCTTTTAAAATATCAAATAAATAAATAAAATCAAGCCCAAATGCATGGGCCTAAGGCCAACCCATGTGCTTGGGCTTTTCTTTGCAATGGCCTAAATGTGCAGAGCCATAGGCCTAAGAACTAAGTTTTTTTATCCTTTTTTATTTATTTAAAGTTAAATATATTTTTTTAAAAAAATTATTAAATCTGATTGAGTTCATGACTTGAAATATAGATTTGACAAGTTAAGTTACATGTTACTTTTTTCTAATATTGCTTTTTTTAATTGATATCTTTATTTTAATGTCTTTTTTCTTAAATAATTTTTAAATATATGTTTCAGTTAATACCCTCTTCTTTAAATTTTTTTATTTAACCTTTTTTTAAAGAGATTTTTTTTAATGGTGTTGCGTTTATTTAGTTTTGAAAAACGTTATTCTAATTCATCTATATTTTTTTAATCTTTTATATAGATGAATTTCTTTTAGAAAAAATTATTTGGCTTGTGAGGAAGCGCGGGTGAAATAGTTAGTATATTCCGAGACCAAAAGGTTACAAAAAAATATCAAAAAGAAAAGCAGATTGAAAAACGGTAGACAGAGGACAACTTCTAGCAAAATCTCCAATCGATTAAGGTAGGTGTCATTTGGTTTTTAGATATTATATAATATACTAAAGGAGCTCAGTGTTTTATTGTTAGATTTTTTACTATTTACCAAGACACAGAGTACCTTGAATTAGAGTAATGTAATAATATGGTTATTCTTGTCAAAAAAAACTTGCTAGGCATATAATTAGGGGTGGAGTTGTTTTTTTCTTTTTTCATGGAATACATTTAACATTAAAAAAATAATTGGAAACAAAATGATTTTTCTGATTTTGTTAGGGTTTACTTCTTATGTTATGGTGTGGGTTTAGAGTAAATTCTTTTTTAACTTATTTATAAAGAAGAAGAAAAGGAAACAAATTTTTTTAGAAAACGCCTAGTTGGTTTAAGAGATCTCATAAGAAACTATTCAGGTTTTCATAAATCTTTGTGAAATTTTTTAATTGCAAAACCAGATATAGTGGTATCATATATGTTCTCATTGTTGCACTTTCAAACTCACGATAATTCCATAGAACCCCACCATCAAATAAAAAAATATTATATCTACAAAATTAATTAAGATATATATAAATTAATTCAAATACTCATATTACTAAAAAAATCACAACTTAACTCAGAAAAACAAAAAAAAAATAGTTGACCTCGTGTGTTTAATGTTTATGGCCATTGTTAGGGGAACATGTTGTTATTGGTAGCTATTTTTCTTTCTCTTTTGAATGATAACTAGAGCCTTGATACGATTAAAAGATTGATGTCTTTTCCCAAGTGCAGGAATGTCGAAGTAATAAATAACTCAGCAAGACCGGGGTCGAACCATAGAAAGGTTAATTGTATAAATTATAAATGACAATAATACAATAACAATAATAATAGTAACAACAATAACAACAACAACAACAACAACAATAGTAGGTAGTAGTAGTAGTAGTAGTAGTAGTAGTAGTAGTAGTAGTAGTAGTAGTAGTAGTAGTAGTAGTAGTAGTAGTAGTAGTAGTAGTAGTAATAATAATAATAATAATAATAATAATAATAATAATAATAAAGAAAAAAAAAGAGAGAAGAAGAAGAAGAAGATGAGAACTTTGAGATGAAATATTAATATAAGGATTAAACAATAATAATAACAAATGTCAAAGTTAAAGGTTTCACTAATGGTATGTCAAACAAGTATAGTATAAACTCTTATTATTCAATTGGAAACCACACACAAAGGATGTTCTAATCAGATTATAAATTGTTAACATGATCACATTAGTTATCTTATTCGATTAATGCTAATACTTGTAAATCTCGTCAAGCATTCATGATTATAATTTATGTTAACAACAAATCAAGTTCCTTTCATAGCTCAGGTGTCGGTTATACCATACATTATGGGCTATGAAAGTGTCAAATATTTATTGTACCAAGTGTTATACAACATAAATCAAGATTAATAATTTAACAAGCAAAGTATTAAAGAGTGAACAAGATAACAAATACAAAACATGTTGTATCAAACATTAAAGTCCATATTAAGTTTATAGTATACTTATTCTTATACCATTAGTGTAATCTTTTCAACTTGACATAATAAACTTAGCTAAACATAATGAAAGAAAGAAAAATAAATAAACAAAATAAGAACATAAATAAGATAAAAGTTAACTAAGTAAAGGAAAGGAAATGAAAGGCATAAACTTGATATTAATGAAAGCAAAGCATAAACATTACAAAAAATATAAAAAGAGGAAATCAAGATGTCAAATATACATGGCAAATGCCTCATTTTATAGGCCAAAATTAGGAACTATTGATTTGATGACTAATTGATGAGTGGGTGGCCAACTCTTGATTTGATGACAATCCTTATCTTCTATTGTCTACCTAAAACGTCATTGATAACGTTAAAAATAGAACCACTTGAAAACATGAAAGTTTTAGGAAATTATCTCAGCTTTCTTATGTAAAAAAATTAAGGTCATTTGGACTTTTAGAACTCCAGATATGAGCCAAATACTAAACAATGCTCGAGTTGCAGGACAGATTCGAACTTCTTTGTTGTTGCTATAATTTGAACTTGAAAATGACCTTTTTAAATCTTAGGCTCCATATGAAAGTTGTAGGCCTATGTCTTACCTTTCCATCCATATAAAGTAGACCTAAATCTGAGAT
>NW_011500429.1:118008-139444 GCF_000495115.2 Populus euphratica | reverse complement strand
TTTCTAAATTTGGCCATCTCTTTATCCTTTTAATTTCAGTTTTTAAATTCATCAATCAATCCTTTCATTTATGTGATAGGCCTGCATTTAAAATAAACATTTACCATAAATTAAAGGTATCTTAGATTATTAGATATATTATTATAAAACATGATTTAATTAAGGAGTTATTGATACTTCAAGTGCAAAATGATGACATAAATATTTTATCAAGGTTTTATATTATCATTTTGCACTTTAAGTATCAATAACTCCTTAACTAAAGCATGTTTTATAATAACATATCTAATAATATAAGATACCTTTAATTTACAGTAAATATTTATTTTAAATGCAGGCCTATCACATAAATAAAAGGATTGATTGATGAGTTTAAGAACTAAAATTGAAAGGACAAAGAGATGGCCAAACTTAGAAAAGAGATGCCGGTGCAGTCCAAACTAGAACATTGTTCGGTAATTAGGTCATATCTCGAGCAGTATATCTCAAATTTAAGTCTACTTTATATAGATGGAAAGGTAAGACATAGGCCTACAACTTTCATATGAAGCCTAAAATCTAAAAAGGTCATTTTCAAGTCCAAATTGTAGCAACAACAAAGAAGTCGGAATCTGTCTTCCAGCCTGAGCACTGTTCAGTGTGTGGCCCATATCTAGAGTTCTAGAAGTCTAAATGACCTGAATGTTTTACACAAGAAAGCTGAGACAATTTTCTACAACTTTCATATTTTCAAGTGACTCTAATTTTAACGTTATCAATGACGTTGTGGGCAGACAAGAGAAGATAAGAATTGTCACCAAGTCAAGAGTTGGTCACCCACTCATCAATTAGTCATCAAATCAATAGTTCCTAATTTTGGCCTATAAAAGGAGGCATTTGCCATGTATTTAGGCATCTTGGTTTCCAGATCAAGATCATGCTCTTGCTTTCTCCCTTTGTATTTTTTGTAATGTTTATACTTTGCTTCTTTTTCTTCTTCTTCTCCTTCTTTTTCTTTATTATTATTATTATTACTATTACTACTACTACTACTACTACTACTACTACTACTATTACTATTATTACTAGTTATATTATACTTATTTGAAATACCATTAGTAGTTCCTATAACCTTAACATTTGTTTTTATCATTGTTTAATTCTCACATTAATCTTATAATTTCAAAGTCTTCTTTAACTTATTATTATCATTGCTAATAATATTGTTGTTGTTGTTGTTGTTGTTGTTGTTGTTGTTGTTTATAATTGTTATTTATAATTTATACAATTAACCTTCCTATGGTTTGACCCCGGTCTTGTCGGGTTATTTATTACTTCGACACTCCTGCATTTGGAAGAAGACATCAATCTTTTAGTCGTGTCATTTATATTTTTCATTTCCTTTCCTTTACTTAGTTAACTTATATCTTATTTATATTCTTATCTTATTTATTTATATTTCTCTTCTTTCATTATGTCTAGCTAAGTTTATTATGTCAAGGTGAAAAGG
This sequence comes from Populus euphratica, assembly GCF_000495115.2. Classification (NCBI taxonomy): domain Eukaryota; kingdom Viridiplantae; phylum Streptophyta; class Magnoliopsida; order Malpighiales; family Salicaceae; genus Populus; species Populus euphratica. The sequence goes on along the minus strand of NW_011500429.1, from coordinate 137,955 downwards.
TTATACTAATGGTGTAAGAATAAGTATAGTGTAAACTCAACATGGACTTTAATGTTTGATACTAACATGTTTTGTATTTGTTATCTTGTTCACTCTTAATACTTTGCTTGGTAAATGATTAATGTAGATTTATATTATATAAAACTTGGTATAACAAATACTTGACACTTTTATAACCCAACAGTATGGTATAACCAATACTTGTGCTATGAAAGGAACTTGATTTGTTGTTAACATAAGTTATAATCATGAATGCCTGACAACATTTACAAGTATTAGCATTATTCAAATAAGATAATTATTGTAATCATGTTAACTATTTATAATTTAATTAGAACTTTCTTTGTGTATAATTTCCAATTGAGTAATAAAAAAGAGTTTATATTATACTTATTTGAAATACCATTAGTAGTTCCTATAACCTTAACATTTGTTTTTATCATTGTTTAATTCTCACATTAATCTTATAATTTCAAAGTCTTCTTTAACTTCTTCTTCTTCTTTATCTTATTATTGTTGTTGTTGTTGTTGTTTATAATTTATATAGCTAACCTCCCTATGGTTCGACCCCAATCTTATCGGGATATTTATTACGTCGACACTCTTACACTTGAAAGAAGACATCAATCTTTTAGTCATATCAGTGTCGAAACTCTCAAAGACCATGAACACTATAAATATGGTGAGACACCTCAAATATTTATGTTTTCGCTTGTTAAAGGGTTATTATAATTGTTTATATAGAAAAAACTAGAAAACCCTAATAATATTGAATAAGAGAAATAAATTAGAAGATACATTTCCTTTAAATAGGAAAAAAAAACTAGAAAAACATCATAATAAAGAATAGAAAAAAACTTTTTTTTTTAAAAAAAAGCTTTTATATCAATCTTTCTAGTTTGAAAGGAACTCATTCTTGAGTTTAGTATTAAGTTGAAAATTATCCTTCATTAAGAGCATTATTTTTATGAGCAAGCTACCCCATTATGGGTTTATAACACCTTTGTATGAGACACCTTATCATATGTCCTCACCACAATATTTTGTGTGAGTCACCTCGTGTCCCACCACCATGATTTTAAACAGCAACAATTTACATAGATGAAAATAAAATACTAAATCTTGGATGTCTTTTTCACGAGGAAAACATCTTTATCTCCTCTTACACAAGCACATTTTGTTATGCAACCTTTTAAAAATATTATTATTCTACAACGCACAACAAAACAAAAACTAAAACAGATGGTATTTTTATTGTGCATCACTTTACAAAACACTATTCATTACAATAATGTTTTTTTGGCTTTTTTTTTTAATTTTATCTTTTAACATTTGGTTTATTAAAAATTGAGCTTCATAATTTATTACAGTTTGCATTTTATTTGATTACTCAAGTCTCATGACTTGTTTTGCAGATTTAATAAATTAACTTAGTTGTCTTGGGTTTTTTTCTTTTTAAATTGATTTTTTTATTTTTTTTAAATTTCATCCTTTAATAATAAATTGATTAGGAGTTAGGCTTCATGATTTATTTTTTATTAGGTTATCTCGATTTTATGACTTAGATCACAGGTTTTGATAGTTAACTTGGATCATTTTATTATATCTTTTTTATGTGACTTTTTTAATTTTATTTTTCAGTAATGGATTGATTAATAATTGTACTTCATAATTTATTTTAATTTACTTTACATGGGGTTATAATAGTCTTATGATCTGAATAAGAGGTTTGGCATGATAAACAAAGTTTTTTTTTTTTTTTAGTTTTCTTTATATTAGATTACCTTGGCTTCTTGAACCGAATCATGGGTTTGACAGATTAATCCTGGTTGACTATGATTATTTTTTATTATTTTTTTCAATTTTATCTTTCAATATTGGGTTGATTAGAAATCAAGCTTCGTAATTTATTTTGATTTTCTTTTTTATGGAGTTATTATAGTCTAATGACTTAGGTTGTGGATTTGACAAATTAATCCAAATTGTTTTTTGTCCCTTTTTTAATTGATATATATTTTTTAAAATTTTATCTTTCCATATTATATTGATTGAAAATTAAGGTTTATAATTTAGCACGTTAATCTAAGTTGACTCTAGTTAATCTAATATATTGTTATCTTAATATTTAAAACAAAAGTATATCATCTTGAATTTTTTTAATCAAATTATGTTTTTACTAGTCGTTTAAGTTACCTTTGAATTTATTAAGTTAATTAGATAACATTACGTCAACCCACGTATGATTTTAATTTTTTTTATTGGAATAAATATTAACAATGCTTGAATATTTCTTTGACATTAAAAAAACTACAGCAACCCATAAATAACGAAAACCAACAATCTAGTAACCACCAAGAATTATTTTTTTTCAAACTATATTTGTTTTGCAGCATACACAAAGCAAAATAACTATTAAGAATTGTTAGTATTTAATATGAATTTAATATGAATTGATGAGGACATGAGTGAAGACACACGAGTAAAAAAATATAAAAATTTATCAAATGCCAAAATTCTCTGATTTTAATATCATCATAACTAAATGGAAATATTTAAAATATTTAATTTTTATTTTTCTATGTCTCCTCTTACTGAAATACTATTACAGTAGAAAAACTAGAAAACACTTATATTATCAAGTATTTAAAATATACTAATTTTTTTTCTTTCAATAAAAAAAAATACTAGAAAAATATCACTAAAAAATAGAATTTAAAATTTTTTTTTATCTATTTTTCTAAAAAATCCCCATGTATAAAAAAAAATCTATCAATTTTAGTGTTTTTTTATATAATTATAATGTAATATAATTATAATAAGCTAAGAGATACAATAATAGTTCCAATTAATTTAATCAGCCATTGAAACTTATTCTTATAAAATTTACTAGTATATTGCCATGCTAAAAAAATATTAAGAATATAAAAAATATTTTAATAATATTATTAAACTTAATTAAATGGGTTAATTTTTAAATTTATACTCAACTCTTTGCTAGACTTAAGCGCCTAATCCTAACAATCATGTTGGACTCATGTGCTTTTATTTTTGAAAATATAAGAATTTACTTATAATTATTCTAAAAACATATTTATTTTATATTTGCATCTCTATCTTTTTAATTAAATATATTTTTATCTTTTTTATATATTTTCTTCTATTTTGGGATATTAATCACACACATCCCTAAAATTCCTTATTTTTTTTTATTAATCTCTAATTTTAGTGAAGAAATCATCTATAAAATTATACAAATTAAAATGGTCAAAATGACAATAAGTTTTTTACAAATATAATATTTTCTTTTCCTATTACATAATATATCAATTCAAAAATTCAAAAGTTTTATCTTATGATCGTATATATCAATTTTTTTGTATATACTAATAGTTATAATGTAGAATAAACTCTTATTGTAATAAACTTTAACAATTAGATTATGCAATATCTCAAATTTTAAAAAAATATGAACCATTTAAAAAACTATCCGACACTTGGATGAAACATAAAATTAATATTTTTATTCAGAATGCATATAAAAAAAGAAGTTCATATTTGAATACTCGAAATAAATCACTTACAACTCAACATTCTTTTTTTCCATTCTTTCTTCTTTATAAATAACAAATTTATAAAATAAATTGCACAAACAAAAAAGAATTTACAATTAAGTTCAACTATATATAAATGAAAAATTCTACTTGAATGAGGCCATGTTTGTTTTTGCAGTCCAATAATATTTTTGAAAAATTTTAAATTTTTTGACTTAGATGCGGGTCTAGCAAACTATATTAAATCTAAGGTACGTGAGATTGGAAAACATGTTTGATTTTACAATAAATAAAAATAATAATTATGCACTTTAATTTTTACGAGAGAGAAAAAAAAGAAAAAATATAAACAATCAGTCATTAATGGCAATCCAACCATTATCTGTCTTCATGTATCACATCATGTGGAAGAGGACACGATTGTGTATCCAGTTAGATGTGCAGAAAACTAGATTTGCCCATTAAAAAGTATCATATGCATCTCTTTAATAGCGCGACACTACCTACTTGTTAGGACGTGAGAAATATACACTTGTAATTTTTTAATTTAAAAATAATAAATATATTGTGAAATACTAAAACACCTTATGGTCCCTTTAATTATACAAAAGATTTATAAAAAAATACTAAAATACCCACTAAAAACAAAGTTTCCTTTTTAAAATTTTTTAAGCTAAAAGCATTATTGTATTTAAAAATTAAAAAAACCTAAATATTTTTGTGGAAAAGACCTAAAAAATATTTATCTACTTATAAAAAAATAAAAAATAAAAAATAAAAAATAAAAAATAAAAAATAAAACTATAATTACAATTTATAATAAAAAATTTATTGATGTACAATGATTTATTTTTCCGAACATTTAACTTTTGTTATAATTTTAAAAACAGCAGCGCATAAATATTTCGAGCCCACCGAAAAACTTAGATGCGCGGCACACGCGCGCGCCGGCAGAATTGTGCGTGTGGTTCTCAAGTTTAATTTATTTTCTTTTCTCACGTGCTAGTTTAGGGCCTAATTTGCCCTCATCTGCTCGCAGCTGCCTATCCCCAATCCACGCATCTCCCTCCTCTCTCCTTATTCCTGTAACCCTAGCCCTAATGCGAACTTTCTGTTATTTCATTTAGAAACCACGAAATTCTTCACACTGCAACTATAGTGTAATGCGTAGTTGTGCAGGTACATCGAAAATCGAGACTGCTCCAGTTTTCGAATTTGACAATGGAGGATTTGACAGAGACAGAGATTGGGAGCTCTGTCGAATCGTTTCAAAAGTTTTTGGATTCGCAGAGAGAGCTTTTTCACAACCAAATCGATCATCTTCAAAGAATTGTTGTTACTCAATGCAAACTCACCGGCGTCAATCCTCTTTCTCAAGAAATGGTGTGTCTTTTTCCTAATTTCTTTATAAATCATAATTTTTATGGCTTTCCCCCTCAAAATGTGAAATTGAGAAAAAAATTGATTGCCTTGGTAAAATCCTTGCTGCACTAGACATATTTCACTACTCATTTGAATAGTATAATTACCTTTTTTTTTTTTTTTAATCTTTTGAAATCATACGCAGGCTGCTGGCGCTCTGTCGATAAAAATTGGTGAGTTTTTTGGGGGCTTCTACCTTACCTTTTTATGAATATACTGTATCGATATGATTCTATTTGTCTTGATAATGATTAAAAGTCTTGTAAAATGGACTGCTGTCGGTCACTACTAACACTGTATGTCGATTCGGCAGGAAAAAGACCCAGAGATTTGATAAACCCTAAGGCTGTCAAGTATATGCAAGAAGTTTTCTCTATCAAAGATGCAATTAGTAAGAAGGAATCACGTGAGATTAGTGCTCAATTCGGTGCTACAGTTACGCAGGTGATTTTCCTTTCTTTATGCTTAAGTCTGGCTTGGGACAAAATTCATGCATTGACTTTCACCATTGCTCTGCATGTATTTACACGAATTTGGAGACATATGCCTTCATTTATATTGATTACTTTTTTGCAATTTTTTCTTGTTTTGATCCAAATTTATTTTTAGCGTCTGGATGTGTATATGTTATTGCTCATGACATGGTGTTGCATCGGCTATAGGTTCGAGATTTTTTTGCAAGCCAGCGAATGAGAGTGAGGAAACTGGTTCGGTTGTCAAGGGAGAAGGCTATTAGAGTTAATGCACACAAAGGACCTCAAGGACCTCAAGATGGGGTCCCAACAACATCTGATGCTTTGATGCCTGTTGATTTGGTTCCCTTGAACTCTGTTGCCCCAAATCCAGTTCCCATGAATTCTGTTAGCCCCAATCCAGCTTCCTTAAATGCTGTTATCCCCAATCCATTTTACTTGAACTCTGTTGCCCCCAATCCTGTTCCCTTAAACTTTGCTAGCCCCAGCTCAGCTCCCTTAAACTTTGCTAGCCCCACTTCATCACCCTTAAACTCTGCTAGCCCAAATCCCGTTCCCTTAATTTCTGTTAGCCCTAATCCAGTTCCCTTAAACCCTGCAAGCCTGAACCCAGTTCCCTTAGACTCTGCTGCCCAGGATCCTGTTCCCTTAAACGCTGTTGGTCCTTCCAGGGTTGATGAAGTACCCTCTTGCTCAACACAGGATGATGTGTTGCCTGGTTTAGATGAATTAGATAAACATTTTGCTGAGAAGATTTTTGATTTGTTGCGGAAAGAAGAAACATTTTCTGGGCAGGTGAAGCTCATGGAATGGATCTTGCAAATACAGACTCCAGCTGTTCTAAATTGGTACTTTGCAACCTGCTATATGTATCTAACAAGATGTGATTTTTTCTCCATTTGCATTTAATCTTTTCCATGCATGTTCCCAGGTTTCTTGTTAAAGGTGGTGTCATGATTTTGGCAACATGGTTAAGTCAAGCAGCTGCTGAAGAACAAACAAGTGTTCTTCTTGTCACCTTGAAGGTAATTGTAAATTTTTATCACTTTCCCTGCAATTTTCTTACCTCATAAACATGCTTAGGATTGCATCTATGGTGTATGCAGGTATTCTGTCATTTACCCCTACATAAAGCTCCTCCTGAACACATGTCAGCTGTACTTCACAGTGTCAATGGACTGCGGTTTTACAGGACTCCAGGTGTACTTTTGTTCAGAGAGTTATGATGTGCCTTTTGATCTTCCTATATTATGCTTCTTGTTCTCTCATTCTTACATATTACATCAGATGTCAGTTTCTAATTACTAATTGATAAATGAACTCCATGGGCTATTTATAATGTTTGTAACTGTTCTTATTGCTCGGGTAGGATAGTTTCTGGTGCTTTTATTTTTTGTAAACCAATTTGATCACAGACTGCTTCTGTGCTTATCAGACAAATAAGCAAGATGGATGAATTAGCAGTTGTGCTTCCTTTCTTTGTGTATTGTTCGGTATTGACACCATTCTGGCCAGTGTTGCCAAGAGGCGCCGAGGCACTTGCCTAGGCGCTCCATGCAAGGTGAGGCCCCGGCGCCTTTATTAGCCTCATACGTTGGATTTCAATGAGTTACTGCCTAGGCTAGCGCCTTGTGAGTGGGTGCAAGGCGCTAAGGCTAATGCTTGCTTGAAGTTCCTTTTCTGCTGGGTTTTTCTTTTTTTTAATGATATATGTTTTGACCTATTTGTCCATCTTTTTAATTTACCACAAGAAACAACTTAGGGGTATTTTTGTAAAAAACAAAGATTAGGGTAAAAAATTAAAATAAATCATTAAAGTCGGAGACAAACAGACAATTAAGAACACTTAGAAGAGAAACACCAGCCACACTTTCTTTTTTCAACAGTGGGAGTCGGAGAACAACACATCTGTACAGGTAATACTTTATTTTTTTTCTAAACAAGTGCAATATGGTTTGAGAGATGAGGATTTCGATTATAATCATGAAATGGAGGGTATGGAGGATTCAAGTGAAGGAGAGGAAAGAATGGATGAAGATGTTTTTGAAGATAAATGAATAGTGATGATGATATGTAATTTTGCTTTTTAATCTATTTGGCTACTTGCTACTTTAAATTATCTTATTTTGTTTTAAGGGTGAAAAATGTAACTTTATATGACCATGTTATGGTATTTTATATTTTCTTTTGATTTTCTAATGATCTAATCTTAAATGGGAAGATATATATTTGAGATTTATATAATATAATATAATATAATATTTATAGCATATTGCCTTGAGTTTTGTATTGTTTGATATGAGATACATCTGTGTGCTTCCTTTCTTTATGTGCCTTGTGATAATTTTGAACCTTATTTATCTGATTTGAAGATCAGACATATCAAACAGGGCCAGGGTTTTGTTATCAAAATGGAGCAAGCTGTTTGCAAAAAGTCAAGCAATCAAAAAACCCAACGGCATAAAGTCGTCTACAGATGCACAGGACATGATTTTGAAGCAGAGGTAAGTTCATGTGATTACCTCCTATACTTGCAAGATTTGTTTAGTCAAATCTCATCTTTTGGCTCTAATTTTGTGCAGCATTGATGAAATTATGGGCAATGAATCATGGCAGTGTGATATTGGTAATCCTGTAAGTTTTATGCACAATCAGTTGCTGCTCAAAAGTTGACTGATGTTATAGGACTTCTCTAATAGCTTTTATTCTGAACAGGATGGTGTTCTTGCTCTCTCATCCGAAAGCTCTGAAAATATCAGGTATTGATATATATATATTTTTTTTTTAACTTGTTATTGGTGTTTGTTGGGGGCCTTTAGCCTAAATTTCTTTGTTTTTAGGAAAATTGAGTCTTCGCAAGCATTGAAGCTGTTGCCTGCATCAACAGATGATTTGAGCAGGAAGCACATTCTAGGCACATCTTCATCCCGTATCCTCAGAATTTTTTTTTTTAAGTGGTGCATTACAATTTCTCTGGCATTTGAAGGAAAATTGATTGACTTATCTTTTCCTTGGTTAACTGATGAAGCTCTTGCTTACATCATCATATAGTTTCATCCATCTCTTAGTGCATGCTTGTTTTACACACAGTAAACTGGTCACTGCATTATTAAATGAAAAGTCCAAAATTCTTACCATTTTATCTATGATATAAACAATGGCCTGGGACATACCTTGTCAAAGTATTCACCATTAGGTTAAATATATTTTCCTGACAGTCTTAGGGTTTAAAAGCTTAGCTTAGGAAACTTGTATGGCAAGAACTGATACATGCTCTACTCTTTTCACCCATGCTAGCTGTTACAGTGATTATAATGGTGAGGGCAGCCCTAAACCACTGACTTGTATTAGCTTTTAGTTGATATTGATCTACTGTGTTTTATTATTGGTTTCCCCCAGAGCTGGCACATGGAGTAAGAGAGGAATTTGATTATGCATTTGCTTGTACAGGATTGGTTGTTCTTCTGGATTTGTCCTTTTCTTTACCAGGAAAAGAGTCCAAATCAACTGAAGCGATTGATGATCTTTAAGCTTTTTTATAATGTTTCCGTTGTAATATTTACATGATACAATGCAGCAAGGAAATCATTTGATGCTACATGGGCAAGTCAGTTCAGTTACCTGGACAAGCTTATCTGGTTGCCTTTTGTAGACATGTAATTGGTAAAACCACCTTTTTGCTCCTATGCTTGTAGCAAATGGTTTTCTTACCCCTGCATTTCAAATTTGGTTGATTGACACCAAAATTGACAAAATGTTGGTCAATTTGTCCCAATCAATAAATGAATTGCCTTCTTTTGAAAACTACAGCAGCCTCAACACCAGGATCTTTGTTGTCTGGCCAGTTTCAGGGTCATTTGGTGGTGGAAATGGTGGCGAGCTAGAAGTGAACATCATCAACATGTAGGAGGGATTTTTTCAAAACATTTGATTGAGTACTTCAATTTTTTAAATGTGCAATTTTCTTCTGTTGTAACAGCCTATTTAACTGCAATTATTGATTTCAGCCAATTGACCAACATTTTATCGAGTTTGGTGTCAATCAACCAAATTTTAATGCAGGTGGCAAAATCATGTTATAGTCTAGCTGATTATAAAAACGAAATTAATCAGTTCCTTAGTGATGCTGGCGATGATTTCAAGTTAATTATCTTGCTATATGTTTGGTGAAATCTCACACAAAAGTTATATTGCTTTGGAATATGCGGAAATTCTCACATAATCTCCGTACTTTTTAAGTAATGAATGAGCAACATTAATCTGACTGACAATCTCAAAATATTTGAATTTCTTGTAGCTATTAATTGATAGATTTTGCTTATTATCAAATTTAAGGTATAAGTATGGCAGTAAATTGTCATTTGTTCAATTATCTTTGCAGTTCTTATGTGAACAAATCAACTAAAATGTATATTTGAAGTTTTTGTTCTTATATCTGTGGTCCATGGGTTTCTTGCCAGCTTCTTGTCAGTTTCATGATGGAAAACCCCTTCAGCAACCCATTTGGGGGCATAACCTTCAGAAATTGTTGGTTGTGTTAATGGTTTATGTGGAATCCTGGTTGAATGGTTGATAAAGTCGTGATTTTTGCTTAGTCATTTTGACTGATCAATTTTACCTCATCCCAGATATATTGCTTGAAGTGCAAGAGCACTTTTGATTGTTGTTCTATTTGTTTTACCTTTTGTTTGTCAAAGATTGGTCTCAGATGTATTCATTTATCAAGCTTCTCTGTTTTTCGTTTTCAGCTGGCGCCTAAAAATTAAAAGCTCCTAAGGGATTTTATTTTCTTGGAATTGGAAATAATTCATCCTCTTGAATGACAGAAGCACCTCAATGATAAATGTGCTTTTGTAGTTTTCTTGTTTCTTTGTTTGGATGAACTCTTTAAGTACGTCCCTTAGCTAGTAACAGATACAAGAGAACGTAGAAAAGTTCAGCTTGTTGAACAGCCAGGCCAGAAAACAGCTGGCAGAAGCCTTCAGGCGACCAAAGCTGCTTCTGTTAATCAAGGTCGCCCGATGTCTGCTGATGATATCCAAAAAGCAAAAATGCGTGCTTTATTCATGCAGAACAAGCATGGGAAAACAGGTTCCTCATCCAATGGAAGCACTGGTGTGAAAAATGGAGGGCGTAATAAGCCTTCAAGTATGACCACCAGTCTGTGTCCAGTTTCTAAAATTCATATCCGGCCGAAGATTGAGGAATACAAGAAACTTGTGACACCTCCCCCCCAAGTTTCTAGTAAGGTTGAGGGTTTCCTTGATCTAAAGAAAGAAATCAATTCAAAGGAACCCATGGGGGGAGTTTCCAGTAAAGTCCAGATCCCATGGCAGACTCCTCCAGGTACATGTGCTTTTGGTTTTTCTTTCTTGGTTGCTTTGATGTTCGATTAGTAATATCAGCGCAGGTGAGTCGATGCTTTATGGATAAAGCAAGGCAACTTTTTAAACTGTTATCTGAATCTTAATAGTGTGCAATCAAGAATTCCAGGATCATTTTGTGTGTATTGTATGTAGTTATAGATGAGATACAGACACATTTAAAATATTTGTTGTTTAATAGTTTTGGATATATGTTAATATTCAATTTCTAGTTTGACACTTTCCATTTAATTGTTCATCCCTTGATTCCCTGCCATGTCATCACAATTATTTTGGTTTTTGGATTGACCTTGTAATACAGCAAGTGGATAGCCTTTACAAATACAACATGTGTCAATGTGTATTGTAGATGCTAACTAGTTTGTTGATAAAGACTATTTTCTGTAGTTGTGGGGACGTGGATTCAAAAACTTGTTTCATGCTGTTAATGTTCTCAAGTACTTACTTTTCACCAGGAAAGAGAGTAGTACCTGAACTGTTAATGTCTTGTGTGAAAATTCAGCATAAGATCAGAACAATACAAGTTACTTTATAAAGTGAAGTTTATGCTTACCAGGTTTTATAGCATTGGTGGGTAACAAGTGACAATGGCATCTTAACTGGACGCAGATGCTATGAACATGAAAGTTATCTATCTTATTACATAGGCACATTGATTTTTAATTCTTTCTCAATTATGGTATCCATGTACAATATGGTATCAAATCATGTCAATTGCTTCAAACCTGAAACTCCTGAATATGGTTGCTGGATTGCATTGGTGAGGACATGAAATTTAAAGGTGAAAATGATGTACTTGTGGTGTTTTTGGTTTCCTCACGAGTTTTCTATACAACCGTAAGTATTGTTCCTTATCTTGGAATTGAGCACTTATCAAGCACTATATCATGAGTGAAAAGGGGTTTGCAGCTTATCATTTTTTGGACTGGGGACTGTATATTGTCAGCATGGGGTCCAAAGAACTTGTTGCTGTACTCCAAGCAGGGAGGTTCTTGTTTCAAATTTGTAAATATATTAAACACTGCATAGAGAATCAGTTTTATGTAAGTGGATAATCAGCTTAGGCACTATTTGGACTTTGGCTAGACAGGATCCAGGACTTTCACAACAGGGTTCTTTGCAAATTGGGTGGCTGAGCTCCCTCACTTCTTGTGTCTTTTTTATTCCTCTGAAAACCAAACTGCTATCTTCAACTTCTCATGGGTTGTCCAAGATTATTTGATTTTGTTCAGGCTTTTCTCGTGCTGCTGCTTTCCTGTGGTATTTCTTATTAGCTCAATGCACATTCTATGGTTTTTTCAGCCTTTTATGCACTTCTCTTTTCTGCAGAAATAAAACTCAGCGTTCTCTGGAGAGTGGGAACTGGTGAAAATAGCAAAGAAGTTGATGTTCAGAAAAACAGAAACCGTAGGGAGATAGAAACCATCTATCAGACAGTCCAGCAGATACCATCTAATCCAAAGGAACCATGGGACCTTGAGATGGATTATGACGACTCATTGACCCCAGAGATTCCAATTGAACAGCCACCTGATGCTGATGTTGCAGAAACACAGGTTTCCCATACTGAACATGTAAATACAGTAGTTGCATCTGCACCTTCCCTGTCTCAGGTTGGTGGAGGGAGTGCAACTGAACCAGATCTTGAGTTGCTTGCTGTACTGTTAAAAAATCCAGAATTGGTTTTTGCATTGACTTCTGGCCAAGCTGGCAATTTATCAAGTGAAGAAACTGTGAAGCTGCTTGATATGATTAAGACAGGAGGGGCTGTTCTGGCAGGTTTAAATGGGCTTGGTGGGAAAGTGGAGGAGAAGGTTGAAGTCTCACTTCCATCGCCAACTCCTTCAAGCAACAATCCTGGAACGGTGCGTGACTTAGGCCAATATTGCAAATTGTTTTGCGTATCATTAAACTGTCGTCAACTTCCTATGGGTAGAGCTATTTGCTCTCTTGCAATTTAGTAAATCTAAATTCACAGGGAAGCATAAATTAAAATCTGAAATGGACAAAGCTCAACTTGCAATGGAAATAAAATAAAGGTCAAAATGAACTTGGGCAATTAGAGGTGTGACCAGTTGTGGAACTTGGGATTTGACCATGGGAATTGCTTGGATGTTTTCAGCAGTGTAGAAATTGGTTTTGCAGTTCTTGAACTCCTCATCTATTAGAGTTGCTATCAATGGCTGGAAAATATGGTTGAAGCATTTTTCTGCCATTGTTCATCCACTGATTATCCTATCTCCCTTTAGCTGGGAATGATGGATTGATGTGTCCCATGCTGTGAAAATTGTGCTCGACTTAAAATGTAGTGGCCCCCTCGCAGGTGTTGTCATAGGAAAAAAAAAAGTAAATAAAAATGGTATATAATTGTTTTCAGAATTCATTATATATATATATATATATATGATATGTGCTAATAAACACTCTCTTTGGTAACTTTGTAAAATATGCAGAGTGGATGGAGATCAGAATTTGCCAAGAATCCATTTTCCCAGCAGGCTTCAATGGGGAACAGAGTTGTATACAGTGATCCTGGAGTCCCCACCAGTGTCCCCTTAGCGGAAAAGCATACTAGCTTGGTGCAGCATCAAAATCAGGCCACTAGTATCAGAATACCGCAGCAGCAAGCTAGCATTCCATTACTATCCCAGCATGTTTCGGCAGTGATGAACCCTTTCTCATTGCCTCAGACAAGTTCCATAGTACCTGAAAACCGACAACCTTCAATAGTTCTCCCAGCAAACCAGAGTTACCCCTCAAATTCTTCAATGTTACAGACACCATCCTCAGAAATGGTTTCAACCATGAAAATTCTACCTGTTAACACCCCTCCCTTGCTAAACCTTTCAGCTGCAATGAACAACATAAAATCAACTACATCCGTTTCTTTCACATCAAATCCACAAGAGACACGGCTAGTTCCTTTTCCACCATCAACATCCACCATACCAACACAGTTACAGTCACAACCTGCCCAGATAAACGAACCTCCGATTGTATACTCCACACGGCCGCATACTGGCGATGTAGGTCCAGTGGCTGATTCCCGGAGAGTTAGGCAGGGTTTAGTCTCAAACTCCCCTTCCCAAGTTAATCAAACAAACTATGTTTCATCATTTGGAGGGCCTGTGCAGCCATCGTTGAGGTCAGGTCCTCCTTGGGAAAGAAATGAATATGTGGGTGATGCGGGTGATGAGGGTTATGAGTCTTGGAGTCCGGAGAATAGGCGTTATGAATCACAAGAGTACATGCCAGGGAGAAACTATTCAGGACCCAGATCCAGAATGAATTCAGGATGGGATTATATGCCTAATAATAATAATAATAGGTCCAGGCAACGGAATTCTTCTGGGCATGGGGACCGTAACTGGAATGGAAACAGAAGATGGCACTGATTGACTTGGAAGCTTCTTTCATAATATGGCCTGGCTTGGGCTGATCCATTGCTTAGAGTGAAAGTAATGACAGGGATTTACACGCTATAGGGTGTGGTTGTGACGAGGAGAATTCTAACAGCGAATGCAAATGTTTAGATACTCGGGATTCGATACTAAATTTTGACTGAAAGCATCTAATACTAGGACGAAGTTGCAGCTCTTGCTTTCTTCGAGATGATACTCTTGAGCATCTAGTGTCTAAAAAACTTGAGAAAAGAGATGCCTCTGCGTCATTGGGACGTGGTCTTGGTAAAGTAACTAGAATCTCCCTTTTTTATTTTATTTTATTTTATTGTATTCATTTTTCGATTTCAAGAATTTAAACAAGGATGATTTCAAAAAGATGAGTGGAAATTAAAATGCCATCCATGAGTTTGACCAATATGGACGTTTTTGTTTCGAAAAGGAAATCCTTAAGATTAGTAGACTGTCGGAGGAGGGAAAGATGGTTCCAATCGCATTGACGATGAAGTTGCAAGATGGCATGGAATTATTACAGGCTATGCACCAGCATCACTCAGGTTCAAGCTTTGGTAGCTGCAGTGCAGCGGCACCAAACAACGCGGGACACAGAATTTGAAGAGACGTCGCATAATCCGTGATTCAATGAAGTCAAAGAATATTAATCATTATTATTGTTAAAAAAATAAAAACCACCATCGAATGAGTGAAATCACAATTTAGTCATTAACATGTTACACCAATATCAATTCAATATAAAATATATTTTTTCATCAATTCGGCCTCGAACTTAATTAATACAAACCATGGGAAATATACTTCGGTGTCAAAATTTATCCTTGAAGGAGCATGTGTAGAAATGGGTTGGCACTTAAGAAGGGGTTTCTGCTTAAGCCTCTCTTTAAAATTAATTTTTAATTTTTATATTGTTTTAATTTGTTAGTGTTAAAAATAAATTTTAAAAAATAAAAAATATTATTTTAATATATTTCTGATAAAAAAATATTTTAAAAAGTTATCACTTTTCAATGCACTTTAAATGTGATTCAATTACAATGTTTGGAATTCTTGAATTAAATTTAATTTAAAGATTCTAATAAAATTTGACATTTGGAATTAAGTGTTAAGAATTGAATTTTAAATGAAATTTAATCTCTAAAAAAATTATAAAAATAAAATCCAATCTTTAAAAAAATTATAAAAATAAATTAGAGGTGAGCTCTTGTCATTTAGAATTTAGAAAAGGAGAAATTTAATGTTCAAATTAGCTTTTCTAAAACATTTATTTATTATGAAACTTTTAAAGAAATAGATGAAAGAAATTATAATAATATAAAAATTAAATTAAATATCATTAAAAAATACAGCAATTGAATTCAAATCAATTAAATTTAATTACATTAAGAAAAAATGGGTTCCAACGACTAGTTAAGGCAAGAAAATCTAGCGAATATCAGCATCAAAATAATAATAGGTGCTGACCACAATAATATTTCTTCTCTCTTGCTCTCTTTCTTTTCCTGCCATGCCAAGTGCCCTCTAGAAGAAGAAGAAGAAGAGGAAGAGGAGGAATCGGAATCATATTCCTATCTCTTTGCCTATCCATATCCCTATCCCTAGCTCCTTCTCCATCCTTCATTTTTATTTTGGCCTTTGAATTTCCTTCCTTCCAAAAAACATAAAATAATGGGATTCAAATTCTACAAAAGGTTTAGTAATTCAATCTTGTTGTACAAATCATCCCATTTTATCTCTTCAGGACGCCATACGAGTGCTACTAGCAGTGCCTGTGCCAGCTTCCTACTCCAACCACCCTTCAATTCTCACTACCAAGTTAATAATAACAATAGGTATAACAACCCTCCTCCTTTCATAATCCACAGAAGGTGGCATTTTGGCCATTCTCATGCCCATCACTCTGACCACCACCACCGACCCTCTCCTGGTGAGCAAAGCGAAAGTATATTCCGTTTGGGACTCGCTGCCGATATCGGCTTGGCGGCTGGAAAGGCTTTCACTGGCTATTTATCTGGTAGCACTGCCATCATCGCCGACGCTGCTCATTCTGTCTCTGACGTGGTGCTTAGTGGGATTGCGTTGTGGTCTTTCAAAGCTGGGATGGCTCCTAAAGATAAAGAACACCCTTATGGTCACTTTTTTTAATCTGTACCTAAGCTCTACTCACACTCTCTCTCTCTCTTTTGGTTTAGGTTTTAGGCTGTAATCATGTAATTTGTTGAAAAACGATTATTAATGTCTTTTAATCCTAGCAAATCTATGCAGTAATGTCCAAATTAGTAAAACATATTTGGCTGTTTTAACTTGTCTTAGGTTGGGATTTCTTTTGCATCTGTCCTTGTGAAAACATTGATATTTTAGAGGAAGCAGAGAATAATCTAAATTTTGTTTTCCCTCTTAAACATCCAGAAAGACCTGCGCTTGTCTATCGATAAATCATCCTGGGATTGATTTTTAATTGATCCGGGTTGGTTCATTCAATCGCTTCATGATGATATATGCACATAATAAAGTTTGTTTTGCCCGTCTTGTATTGAGCACCGTTTTTGTTCTATAGAACCTTAGCTTCAAATGTGTCTTGGATACCCTTAGTAACAGCTAAATTTGATGTGCTGTATTTATTTTTGGTTCCTGAGTTTTTTTTTTTCTTCGCATAAGGTGTACAATAATCTTTTAGATTCATTGTGCATAGGGGCCTGTTTCTTGGTTTCATAATTGGTTTTCCTTCCTCTCAGGGCATGGCAAGTTTGAAACTCTTGGAGCCCTTGGGATATCTTGCATGCTTTTAGCAACTGCTGGTGGTATTGCGTGGCATGCATTAGATCTTTTACTTGTACAGTTCATTTCCTCTTGTTTCTCATCTTCATTAGCACCGACCATGAAGCTTGCCCACATTTTGGAATAAAATTACTCTACCTGCTTCACATAAACTTCATAAAGGATTTTGAATAAAAAATTGTAGAAATCAACCTTTTTCGTGTGCAGGGGTTGCTGACTGCAGTGCCTGAGGTAGCAAACCATCCATTGACCCATGAACATGTGCATAATCATCTTCAAGGTGGGCATCATCATGGGGTTGACATGGATCATCCCATCCTTGCTTTGAGTATGACAATTGTATCAATTTCTGTTAAAGAAGGGTAAGATATGTTGCATTATTTCTGGACAATCCTCTTTTGTTTCCTCTTTAGGAAGAGGTGGTTGCTTCTCTTTCACTTGCCTGTTTAATAGCCTTGAAATTATTCATTTGGCAGATATACCACGGTCTATTCAGATAATAATAACTTTATGTTGATGGACATATCCTTGAAGTCTTTTCTTTTGCAATGGTTGTGCTGTCATTGTGTGATGATGGTTTTTGAAGTGCAACTTTGGTTAATAAATCTCATTTGAAACATGTAGCCTGTTTTGCTAAATATTTCTATATACACACACCCGTGTCCATGGCTTGTAAAGGCAAAAACAACTAGGAGGTTTCTGTATTCTGTCTATATATGTATCTATGATCCTTACATCCCACTCTACATCCTTTATTTCTTGTGCATAAGATAACACTCTAACCACGTTCTGGCTTGTCTATTTCCTGTCTATAACATCTTTTCCAGCTTCCTTTTCTATTGAAATCTATGATCTTGGCTCATTTATCTTTGTGTCACCTCATGTTTTTTTTTCCTGCAGGCTCTTCTGGATAACAAAACGAGCTGGGGAAAGGCAAGGAAGTGGACTAATGAAAGCAAATGCTTGGCATCATCGTGCAGATGCCATTTCATCTGTTGTTGCTCTTATTGGTGTTGGTAAGAAGGTTTTGTTCATGTAGCTGGCATTCAGTATGGTTTGGTCTAAGTTGAACATGAAGCTAATTGTTCCAAGATATTTTAACTAAGCAGCATAATTTGTTTAAGACTTGCAGTGTATAGTTTAGAATTACTTCAACATAATGACAGTCTGTAGATTAATAATCAGTACATAATCCATTTAAAAATCTGAATTTGATTTAATGTCATGGAAGATTTGTCAAAAAACACATTATCAAGACCTCAATAAGTTTTGGATCTATAAGATTCCTAAAATTAAACTGATGTGAAAGCCGAAATCATGCTTGCAAGATGTGTTTCACTTAATTTATAAAAAAAATCTGTCTTATATACTAGGCAGCCAATTGTTATTTCAAAATTTCTTATTTTGGTGCCAACTGTTAAGTGTTTTTGAAATGTCAATGCTCGCGTGAATGATGAATAACACTTAGCCCTATTCTTTCTCATCATTCCTGCACAAAGTATTTTATGGTGCCTTTTCATAGCATATTATGACGTGAGGCTGTAACCTGGTTCATCCTATTGACTTGGGCAAAGTGCTGGCCTGCTTTTCTTCTATCTTTAGTTTCACTGAAGTGATTTATTAGTAAAACATAGGCAGATGTAAAAGCAAGACTTTGAACAGAGGACCTCCTGGTATCCTTGGCCAAATTTTAACCACTTGTGCTAACCCTTGGTACCATGGCCATTTCTATACGTCTTATAAAGCACAAGCCATATAGTGATATAGTCTGTTTCATCTTTGGAAAAACTGTTTTCCAATTCTTCTAATAGATAGGATTCGATACACTTTTAATCTTCTTGTTCTGTCCATTCATTTCTCCCAAGTGTTCTTAAATCACTGATGCTAGTTGACCATCAATTTATTCTTCATCACTTTAGGAGGGGCTATTCTTGGAGTAAAGTTCCTGGATCCTCTTGCTGGACTTGTTGTCTCGAGTATGATACTTAAAGCTGGACTTGAATCAGGGTACCAGAGGTATACCTCCAATTACTTTGACTTAATCTTTCACCTAGCATCAGATGCATTTTCTAGCGGCATGAATCTCCTTATCTGACATCATGTTATGGACAAATCATAGTGTTTTGGAATTGGTAGATGCTGCAATCCCAGAGGAAGATCTGTATCCTATAAAGCAAACAATACTACAAGTTCAGGGAGTCCAGGTAGGCATCGGGATTTTATTCCTATAAACCCTTTTCTTTTCAGAACTTCGATGGTCATTTGTTTGGTGTTCACTATTCACTTAATATTACCTATCATTTAGGCTCTTTTGGTTGCTGACATAGGTTCAGAATACTGAAAGTCGCTACTTAACAATAGTGGAAAATGCATAAGCTAATAGCTGTGAATTTCCCATGACAATGAAATTTCCTTTTAGTTTTGTCAGTTTGCAATTTTGTCCCATGTATTGAACCTAAAACTAATGGGACAGTTCAACTTTTTCAGCTCAACATCTTTGGTTGGCTGGCTTTGCATTAAATTTGATTCATAAACATAGAATAGTCAGATATGATGCTAACTGCTAATCAGTAAATGAATGTGGTTCTTCTGTACAACCATCTCCTTTGCCATGAGTCTGCTTGGAATGCCAGAGACATGGTGCCAGCTTTTGCAGCAAGAGACCTTGTAGTGCTTAACATACCTAAGAAAATTAATACAGCAGAAAATACACTTTCAAGTTTTGCAGGTTGTCCATGAATTTTTGTTCATGCACATCCAAGTATGACTTTTAATAAGCTTACATGCTCGTTCTATCAAAACTCACACTATATAAAAATAATACACATTTGATCGCAAATATGATTACCAGTTAATAAAAAATTCCAAGGGAACTTTTTATTATTATTTGCTGGGACAGTTCGGGTGGGGGGGGGGGGGGGTT
>NW_011500429.1:106243-117931 GCF_000495115.2 Populus euphratica | reverse complement strand
GTTTTGATCTCAATAATTAATAACCAGTGGAATGGCCATACCACCCATGAAATTACTGAGACTTTTGAACACCATGTAAAACTATGAAGTGTAATTTCTTTTACTTATTTGTTCATATTTTGGGGAATAAAAGCATCTCTAGATCTTTTCACTTTATCATGATACTTTACGAGTCATTTAAGGGATTTTGTAGAACCATATACCTGATTGGAGATTTTATCACTACTCAAATGGAAATTTTGAAGTTGATGGAGTTGAATAGAATTATCAATAAAAGGTAGAAAGGAATAAAAATGTGATCATCCCTTTTGCATGGCCTGTAAAGTGTACTTTATCATTAGTCCTGTCATATATGTTGAATGATGGTTGAGTATTTTTAGTTGGTCTTTGCTTCCTTGCATTGTTGCTCAAGAATCCTTTGTAATTTTTTACAGGGATGCCATCGCTTGAGAGGAAGGAGAGCTGGTTCATCTCTATACCTTGATGTACATATTGTGGTGGGTTGTTCTTCTGAATGTCAAGTTGTTTGATGCTTTTGTGGTACAATTCGAAGTTTAGTTGAAAAACTGAATTTATGTTAAGACAATTGACCTTGTGGTTTCTCTCTTGATTTATACTTGCAGGTTGATCCTTTTCTTAGTGTTAGTGCTGCTCATGAAATCGGTGAAAATGTTCGCCAGGAAATTCACAACTCCCATCCAGGAATAGCTGAAGTTTTTATACACATAGGTATGATACTTGATTCTATCATCTGCCATAAATGGTCGAGAGAGAGGGTAACACAATGGATGACATCTTTTGGATAATTATTATTTGACTTAAAAGCCTTCGAAATCAAATTGGGTAGTCCCAACAAGGAGTGTCAGTTGGATCCTGTTTATTTTAGTTGTTAATCCAAAGTTCCAAACCCTTGATTTTCTGTTTGCCTTCTAATTTCTTGGTCAACATGGTCTATAAAATGATTCAATGTCTAACCATCTTTCTTATGTCCTTATTTTGCTTTCCAGATTAAGTGTCATTACCGTTTGTCTAACAATTCACCATATGTGATCACCTTTTCCCTTCACATATATACAATTGACTCTACAGTTGTGTCCTATTACATTTTCTAATGTGCTTGCAGATCCCGCATATTTATGTATTTCTCCTACTATGATGGATCAAGAAGAAAATTTAAATGGAAAAGGGAATCAGAATAAAAAGATTTCTTTGGATGACAAAGACATTGAATTGATTGTTTCTGGCGTTTTCTCATCAAAGATCCCGGAGGTATTTGTCTCATTTTATTGTTTTAACCTTTTCTTTCTTTCAATCTATAAGAGGTTTTAATGGATTTCAGAAAATAGAGGTTGAGCGTATAACCCGCCACCTGATGCAAGGCAATATATTACTCCAAATTGAAATTTCCATGCGCCCTAGCATCTTGATTAGGTATGTAAGCCAGCCTTTTGATGTTCTTGATCATCATGCTGTGCTGTGTTTGATATTTTTCCTTGCGGCATCATAGGGACGCCATGGAACTGGCAGGAGAAGCAGAAAAGGAAATCTTAAAGGCATCCTCTAGTATCATTCAAGTTGGTTTTCTGCTAAGATTAGGGAGGTCCCATCCCCAAGTTTGTCAATGAATAGTTGGGATGCCTCAGGGACGGAAGCTCATCCACTGATCTGCATGTTTGTATTTTAGAACAGTGCATTTGTTGGATTTTGTATACATAGTCCCTAACCCTGAAAGCGGAATTGTCTAATTGCTTATGAGAGGTACCATACAAAGACCGCTAGGAGTAACCCCATAACATTCTATAAAATAAAACAGCAGGATGGAATTGCATATCATTGGAAGCCATGATATCTGAAGAAACCCTTGTTAAAAAAAATAAAAATTCACGCCTTTCTCGCTTTGTCACCTATTCTAATTTATAAATTTTGTTTTCAATTATCTATTATAATTTATTTGGTGTTCTTCTGTACTGGGTCAAGAACATAATTCGGAGGATAATTATCCATCATGATTCTTTAAGTTCCTCAGTGATTATTAAACAAATTAATTGGTAAAATTTGTCAATTTATCTTTAATTGAAAATCTAAGTTAAACATAAATGCTTACACAAGGTTACTGGGCCGC
Source organism: Populus euphratica (assembly GCF_000495115.2). Taxonomy (NCBI): domain Eukaryota; kingdom Viridiplantae; phylum Streptophyta; class Magnoliopsida; order Malpighiales; family Salicaceae; genus Populus; species Populus euphratica. The sequence goes on along the minus strand of NW_011500429.1, from coordinate 115,809 downwards.
TTCAATAAATTAAAAAATTACCTCGGTCACATTATAATTAGCTTAGGTCACATTATAATTACTTAGTTCATTAATACGAGTCATAAGTCATACAGCATACATGTAATATTCTCTTCAATGTTTTACCATATTTTCAACCATCACTAATACAATCTTTTATAATTTAATGACCACCTATAATCTGTCTTAGAACATTTCTTGTTCATCAACCACACACACATGTATAACAGAAGAACATAAAAGGCATAAACATATAATATAATTGTGCATAAGTGTCAATTTTTATAACTACTTAAACATACAAAGTATCACAATAAAAGACCCATCTTAATGAAATGCTCCTTGTATGCCTTGAGAGGCAATCCTTTTTTATCAATGGGTCAACAATCATAGAAGTGCAACTAATGTTTTTAATTGAAACTAATGGTTTCTAGACCCTCTCTAGCAACCAAATATTTCGAATTTATATGTTATGTACCATTAGAATGCTTTCAATTCTTAAAGAAAAAAAATTGCTATGATATTATCACAATATATCTTTAATGGTTGGATAATTGAGTCCTTATCAATTTTGTTCTATTTAATATTTTATTTTTTTATTGGAATGATAAATTTTAATTCCAAAATAGTTTATCATTACATTTCATGATCATGCAATATGTGTGTATGATTCAAAATATTAATTCAATATACATTATTGATATATGATTTATGCTTGAGATTGTGTTAGAGTTGTTCCCTTTAACTTTTCAAAAATATCTTACTTTCTGTAATTTGTTAAAATTTGCAATGTGTTTTCCCACAATTATTTACAGGTATAATCCAATCACCAAAGCCATGAGCCAACTAATAGAAACCTCCAAATAATATTCCAATAGTCCATAAATTGAAACAGATTAAACAAAGAACAAGAAGGTATCTTAGCAATGCAATCCTAGCACTCTTGTTTACTCGAAGATAAATAGATTCAATCATATAGAAACAAATAGAAAGTTCAAAGGGAAGATTAAAATGAATAATTTAATAAAGTATAAAGTAGCAGACAAAAAAGGCTAACGTGCAGATTGTGAAGCTTTACAAAATGATTTGCATAATAAAAATTAAACATACATGTAACCCCATCACTGGAACCACCCTATAATTTGCCTGCAATAAAAAAGAAACAAACAAAACAACAAAATTCTAACCCATTTATAATTCAAATACGAAACTCATAAAGGAGAAATAATTAAGCATAAATAAAACTGCAAACATAGAAAGATAACAGATTCAAAAGAGGATGAAAAAGAACAAGTAAACACAAGGGAAAGAAAAGGAAATTAAATATACCAACCATGATGCTGCGTCAAGAAAGCTTTAGCTGCAATATGCAAAACCTGTTTTTATAGATAAATTCAAATAAAAGAAATTATAAAAAATAACAAAAGCCATGATAAGTAAAATTTGTAAACCTCCAGTTTTAAATTGATAAAATAGTACAGTAAACATCATTATAAATTGAATAAATTCTAACAAGATAATATATTATTAAAAGAAAATTCATGAATTGGGAAAAAACCTTTAGAGAAAAATATAATGGAACTCCAAGTAAATGAAAATATAAATTTACTCATGCATAATATTGATTGTCTGTATAAACCCTCCATTTACCTGCATAAATGATTTTATAATTATACAAAAACAACCCCACCTCCCTTTTTCTTATAAGCTGGTCCAAAATTCCAGCAGCAAAAAGGGTAGAGGCAACGTTTCTTTTCATTTCTTTTTCTTCTTCTTTTTATTTTTCTTCTTAATTCTTGGAGACAGAATGAGTTAGGAAGAAATTGATTCTAATAAGAGGTTAGAACTTAGAGAGATAATCAAACATTATTTGGAGAAGGAAGAAGGCTCTAATGATAACTTGCAAAGTAAACTATTAATTGAGTTGAATTTGTGTAAGAAAGATGTTTTCTATGATTATTTTTCTTGTTTTAGTGATTTGGTGATGAGGGGATGACCCCCCCCCAAAATAAAATTCTGTATTTTTTATGGAAATAATTGTTTTGATGAATTGTTGCTTGATGGGTATATTAATAGTGAAAATAACAACCACAATTGAAGAAAAAAGTTGATTTTTTTTTTTTTATAAATTCTTGTGTCTTTATCGTCAGCCATGAGAGAAATTAAGGGAGATGAAAACCTTGCTTAAAATTTTGTGGTACTATATATTTATTAAATGTGTAGATAGGAGTAATTGTATTTAGAAAAGATTTTTGATGAGATAAGAGAATTTCATGTTGTATGTGTTGTCAGTAAACTTCTAAATCGAGAGGGAGGGGTGATGGTGTTTGTAAGTATTGGGAAACAATCATGAAAATATGATTAATAGGTTTAAGAGTTGCCATAAAGTATTATAGTTATTACCAAGCTTAATGGTTTGTGAAATTTTGAATAAAGATACTAGTTGTGCACGAGAAAGACGCATTACTCTTAGTATACACTATCTATAATAAACTGCATTGTTAATTGATTATTTTTTCATTTATAATAAACTGCATTGTTAATTGATTATTTTTTCTAAGGTTCGTGTTTCTATTCATTGGTCTGTTTTAGGTTTAAAAAAAGTTTTTCTTAACAAGAAAGTCCTTCTCTTATCAAGTTAAAACCTAATCATTATAAGACTAAAAAATTAACGGTGTTTTTGAAATTTTAGCCAGATCCTAATACATAATCACAAACTTGTTATGATACCCATTACTTTATTTTTCTTTGTATTTTTCAAAATATGATAAAACTACATTTTTTTTTTAAAAAATATGCATGAATATTTTTTAGAATTTGGCTGAATGCAATTTAAAATAAAATTATATTTTTGAAAGCAAGATTTTTTTTTTTGTGAATGGAAACTAATTTATTTAATACCATAAAAGCACCTCATGTGTGGTCATAATTTCAAATATTTAATATGAAACAATAAAAAAGAAACAGAACTCCAAATTAATTGCAAAATAAATCCTTATATGTTAATTAGAAATTGACTAAGACCATGTCTGGAAAAACACTACAAAAAAGAAAAAAGAAAAATGAGGCTTGAAATTTTTATTGGGACGTGTTTACCAAACAAACATTATAGACCCAAAAAATTGCATTTTTTTTTGAAAAATTAATGTAAAGCCAAACATGGCCTTAAGCTTTTCAAAGACTTAGCTCTGCCATGCAGGCTGAAATCTCTAATTAAAACCATAGTTATAAGACTCGACCTAGGGGTTTACCCCACTAAGGAGCCTTTACATAAATACATGTGATATTTCTATATGATTTTTTCATGTGGGTTAGTTTAGTGTACATGTCTTATGACAAACATCTATATATTAGTTCTAAGTATCCCTTATACCTCAGCTTATGAGAACAACAACTTACTTTCATAAAAAAAAAAATCACACAATATATATTAGTTTTTATGACTTTAAAAAATATATAGTATTAAGAGAGCATTGACCTGTAACATTTAAAAACAATACTTTAATGTAATAAGAATCCCATAATTATAACATCTTTATAATTTTCTTTGCAAAATGTTTTTGTTCTATGGACTTTATCTTTACTTTAGATTAATTTATCAAATATTAAACTGATAAATTAAATATTAATGAATATTAAAGATAAATAATGTCTTTATTTAATAAAGTTAAATATGTTCCACATGAATAAAATAGTGTCATATGTAACCAATTGATTGGCTACTTGTCATATAAATTAACAATCTCTTCCACTAAAGCCAATCTAATACCATATCTCTCCATATAATGATTATGTATATGCTGGGACAGTGTTTTAGTGAGAAGATTTGCGAGATTCCCTTTAGTGGATACTTGCTCTGTTTTATATTTTATATTTTTATGATTTCTCTAATAAGATAAAATCACCACCGAGGTACATTTTTGGATCTTTGATGAGATCTTAGTTCCTTTGTTTATGTAATGGCTACATTGTTGTCACAATTCAAGATTACTGGATCAATAATGCTAGGAACCACATCAAGTTCAGTAATGAATTTCTTGATCCAAACAATCTCTTTTATCACCTTGAACACAGATATGCATTCCTCTTCAATTATAGATACTGTTGTGGTTTCTTGTTTAGAACTCATAACACCTCTATTTAAAGTAAAAACATATATCATGACTGAGATTTGTTATCATCAATATCTAATTAAAAACTAGCATCTAAATAACCATAAACTTTTAGTTCATTTCCTCCAAAGACTAGGAAAACATTCTTAGTCCTTAAGTATTTAAGAATATGTTTAACTATTTTCTAATGACTATTACCAGGATTAGATTGATATCTATTTTTTATACTCAAGGTATAAGATATATTTAGTTTAGTACATAACATATAGAGAATGAATAATATAGCTGAAGCATAGGTAATCATTTCCATTTTATCTCTCTCAGTTTGTGTTTTAGGATATATGTCTTTGGAGAGACAGATCTTATATGAAATCGGTAAGTTTCCTCTTTTAAATTCTTCCATGCTAAACCATTTTAGCATCTTGTTTATGTAAGTAGATTGAGACAATCCAAGTAGTTTTTTATATCTATCCCTTCAGATCTTAATTCCTATTATATAGGTTGATTCTCGTATATCCTTTTTAGAGAAATTCTTAGACAATCAAATATTTACTGATTGAAGTAAAGGAAAGTCATTTCCTATTAGTAATATGTCATTTACGTATAAGATTAAGAAAACAACATCATTCTCACTAACTTTTTTGTAAACACAAGGTTCATCCATATTTTTGATGAAATCAAACTATTTGATTGCCTTATCAAAACAAATATTTTGACGTGACTAAAAGATTGATGTTTTCTCCTAAGTGTAGAAGTGTCAAAGTAATATATAACCCAGCAAGACCGGCATCAAACCATAGAGAGGTTAACTTTATAAACTACAAATAAAGAAATAGATAATAAGAGAAAAGGATTGAAAAGTATTATAAAAAATATAAAAATGGAAAGCAAGAGCACAATCTTGATCTGGAAACCAAGATGCCTAAATGCATGGTAAATGCCTTCTTTTATAGGCTAAAATTAGAAATTATTGATTTGATGACTAATTGATGAGTGGGAGGCCAACTCTTGACTTGGTGACAATCCTTATCTTCTCTTATCTATTCAAAACATCATTGATAATGTTAAAATTTAAACCAGACCTCATATAAAAGTTTTAGGAAATTGTCTGAGCTTTTTTTTTTTAAATTTGAGATCATTTGGACTTCTAGAACTCAAGATATGGGTTGAACACTAAACAATGTCTAGGTTGCAGGATAGATTCAGATTTTTTCATTATTACTACAATTTGGACTTGAAAATGGTCTTTTTAAAATAGACCTCCATATGACAGTTGTAGGCCTATGTCTTACCTTTCCATCTATATAAAGTAGACCTAAATTCGAGATCCACAGCTCTAGATATGGCCCGATTATCAAATAGTATTCCAGTTTGGACAGCACCAACATCTCTTTTCTAAGTTTGGCCATCTCTTTGTACTTTCAATTTTAGTTCTTAAACTCATCAATCAATCCTTTTATTTATGTGATAGGCCTGCATTTAAGACAAACATTCACCATAAATTAAAGGTATCTTATATTATTAGATATGCTATTATAAAACATGTTTTAGTTAAGGAGTTATTGATACTTCAAGTGCAAAATGATGATATAAAACCTTGATAAAAATACACTTTTAAATACTAATCAAAGCATTTACCATGCATTTAGGCATCTTGGTTTTCAAATCAAGATCATGCACTTACTCTCTCTTTATTGTAATACTTAAGTTTTACTTATATTAATCTCTTGTTTATACTTCTCATTTCATTTTCTTTACTTAGTTAACTTTCATCTTATTTATGTTCTTATCTTGTTTGAAAAGATTACACTAATGGTGTAAGAATAAGTATAGTGTAAACTCAATATGGACTTTAATGTTTGATACTAAAATATTTTGTATTTGTTATCTTGTTCACAAAAATAAAAGAAATTTAGATGTGGACTATAAACATTAAATGAAGACAACTTTTTGGATGGAGCTATTGATAAAAATGAAATGAGTCTATCATATATGCAGGGGCTATAGATTGAAAAGTATTAAGTCAACTGCATAAGCGAGGAATATGGATTAAAAGATATTGAGCTAACCATATGAGCAAGGGTTACTTTAAGAATTAAACCAACTGTAATAGTGAGATTATTTGTGCTTAAACTAATTGTAATGACAAGATTATTTATGAAACTTAAATCAACCATAATGATAGGATTATTGATGAAATTTAATTTGACCTTGATAGTCAAGTTAATATGTGAAATTTAAACCAACCACAATAATGAACTTGTTATACTAAATATTAATCTAGCTATAACAATATAGGATTATCATGTATTGAAGTATGAGTTACAAGAATTTTAAAAATAATTGAAAATTATGAATAATATAGATGTGCCATGTTGCTCATAAGGAATATATGAATGTGTCATAAATGGACATAAAAAGTATTTAAAATTGAAAAATTTATGAATGAGCCATAAATGGGCATAAAGCATTTTGAGAATGAAAGATATATGAATGTGCCATAAATGGACATAACAAATATTTAAGATTAAAAAATATATGAATGTACTATAAATGGGCATAAGAAATACTTAGGATGAAAAAAGTATATGAATGAGTCGTAAATAGGCATAAAAAGTACTTGAGATTGAAAAATACATCAATGATCTATAAATAGGCACAAAGCATTTTAAGAATGAAATATATATGAATGAGCCATGAATGAACGGAAAGGATATTAAGATTGAAAAATATATGGATGAGCTATAATTGATATGATAGATTATTGAAAATTGACATTGATGAATTCTTAATTAAATTAATTATGATTGAAGGGTATGGTAAGAAGTAATGAACCCTAAATTGGTTGGACCATGAATGAGAAGTATTTAGGATGATTTTATAAAGGTGGTTAGATTAAAACACTAATATGGATGATTGTGATGTTACCGTGACTTTGACAATTCAAAACATAAATGATGAATACAACATGAGTGAAGAAATATAATTTCAATTAAGAAGTTATCAGGGATATGATGACAATAATTCAATGAGTATAATAAAAAAAATGAGAGTTAGTTAGAAAATATATTAAATCAAAAAGTTGACATAGAATTGACATGCTTATAAATGTGTTAAAGATGTGGTGTTTGGTCATATGGTTTAAAAGATATTCGTAACCATGATAACATAGATGTTTATTTTAATTTTCATGATCGTATGTGTCAGAGGTACTTTCCCTTAAGGATCTCAGTCTTCATTAGAGTGTTATTGAGATAGTTAGCAGATTAGTACTTAAAAGTGCATTTTTATCATGGTTTTATATCATCATTTTGCACTTGAAGTATCAATAACTCCTTAACTAAAGCATGTTTTATAATAATATATCTAATAATATAAGATACCTTTAATTTATGGTAAATGTTCATTTTAAATGCAGGCCTATCACATAAATGAAAGGATTGATTGATGACTTTAAGAACTTAAATTGCAAGGATAAAGAGATGGCCAAACATAGAAAAGAGATGTCGGTGCAATCCAAACCGGAATACTGTTCGGTAATTGGGTCATATCTGGAGCTATATATCTCAGATTTAGGTCCAATTTATATGGATAGAAAGGTAAGACATAGGCCTACAACTTTCATATGGAGCCTAAGATCTAAAAAGGCCATTTCCAATTTATATGGATGGAAAGGTAAGACATAGGCCTACAACTTTCATATGGAGCCCAAGATCTAAAAAGGCCATTATCAAGTCCAAATTGTAGCAACAACAAAGAAGCCCGAATCTGTCTTCCAGCCCGAGCACTGTTCGGTATTTTGGCCATATCTGGAGTTCTAGAAGTCCAAATGAGCTGAATGTTTTACACAAGATAGCTGAGACAATTGTCTACAACTTTCATGTTTACAAGTGGTTCCAATTTTGACGTTATCAATGACGTTTTGGGCAGACAAGAGAAGATAAGGATTGTCACCAAGTCAAGAGGTGGCCACCCACTCATCAATTAGTTATGACGTTTTGGGCAGACAAGAGAAGATAAGGATTGTCACCAAGTCAAGAGTTGGCTATCCACTCATCAATTAGTCATCAAATCAATAGTTTCCAATTTTGGCCTCTAAAAGGAGGCATTTGCCATGCATTTAGGCATCTTGGTTTCCAGATCAAGATCATGCTCTTTCTTTCTCTCTTTGTATTCTTTGTAATGTTTATGCTTTGCTTTCATTAATATCAAGTTTATGCCTTTCATTTCCTTTCCTTTACTTAGTTAGCTTTTATGTTCTTATTTTGTTTATCTATTTTGCTTTCTTTCATTATGTCTAGCTAAGTTAATTATGTCAAGGTGAAAAGGTTACACTAATGGTGTGAGAATAAGTATAATGTAAACTTAACATGGACTTTAATGTTTGATACTAAGATGTTTTATATTTGTTATCTTGTTTTAAGTATAATGTAAACTTAATATGGACTTTAATGTTTGATACTAACATGTTTTATATTTGTTATCTTGTTCACTCTTTAATACTTTGCTTGTTAAATGATTAATCTTGATTTATGTTGTATAACACTTGGTACAACAAATGCTTGGCACTTTCATAGCCCATAATGTATGGTATAACCGACACCTGAGCTATGAAAGGAACTTGATTTGTTGTTAACATAAGTTATAATCATGAATGTTTGACGAGATTTACAAGTATTAGCATTAATTGAATAAGATGACTAATGTAATCATGTTAACAATATATAATCTGATTGGAACCTCCTTTGTGTGTGGTTTCCAATTGAATAATAAGAGTTTATACTATACTTGTTTGACATACCATTAGTGGAACCTCTAACCTTGGCATTTGTTATTATCATTGTTTAATTGTTACATTAATATTTCATCTTAAAGTTCTCATCATCATCATCTTCTTCTTCTTCTCTTTCTTTATTACTACTACTACTACTACTACTACTACTACTACTACTACTACTACTATTATAGTTGTTGTTGTTGTTGTTGTTATTGTTGTTGTTATTATTGCTGTTATTGTTGCTTATAATTGTTGTTATTGTTATTATTATTATTATTATTATTATTATTGTTATTGTTATTATTATTGTTGTTGTTATTGTTATTGTTATTGTTGTTGTATTATTGTTATTTATAATTTGTACAAATAACCTCCCTGTGGTTCGACCCCGGTCTTGCCGGGTTATTTATTACTTCGACACTCCTGCACTTGGGAGAAGACATCAATCTTTTCGTCGTGTCAGTTGGGTTATTTATTACTTCGACACTCCTGCACTTGGGAGAAGACATCAATCTTTTCGTCGTGTCATACATATCATTGAAAGAATGCACACTCAAAGAATACAATGTTGAAGGCTCAAAATAATTATAAACAACAATAATTCAATAACAACGATAATAATAATAATAATAATAATAATAATAATAATAATAATAATAATAATAATAATAATAATA
>NW_011500429.1:88712-106188 GCF_000495115.2 Populus euphratica | reverse complement strand
GAAGAAGAAGAAGAAGAAGAAGAAGAAGAAGTTGATGAGAAATTTAAAATGGAAGATCAATATGAGAATTCAACAATGATAAAAACAAATGTTAAGGTTATAGGATTCACTAATGGTATTTCAAACAAGTATAGTATAAACTCTTATTACTCAATTCAAAACCACCCATAAAGGAGGTTCCAATCGGATTATAAATTGTTAACATGATTAAATTAGTCATCTTATTTAATTAATGCTAATACTTGTAAATCTCATCAAGCATTCATGATTATAACTTATGTTAACAACAAATCAAGTTCCTTTCATAGCTTAGATGTCGGTTATACCATACAGTATGAGCTATGAAAGTGTCAAGCATTTGTTATACCAAGTGTTATACAACATAAATCTAGATTAGTCATTTAACAAGCAAAGTAGTAAAGAGTGAACAAGATAACAAATACAAAACATGTTAGTATCAAGCATTAAAGTCCATATTGAGTTTACAGTATACTTATTCTTACATCATTAGTATAACCTTTTCACCTTGATATAATAAACTTAGCTAAACATAATAACAAAAAGTAAATAAATAAATAAAATAAGAACATAAATAAGATAAAAGTTAACTAAGTAAAGGAAAGGAAATGAAAGGTATAAACTTGATATTAATGAAAGAAAAGCATAAACATTACAAAAAATACAAAGAGAGAAAGGAAGAGCATGATCTTGATCTGGAAATCAAGATGCCTAAATGCATGGCAAATTCCTCCTTTTATAGGCCAAAATTGGGAACTATTGATTTGATGACTAATTGATGAGTGGGTGACCAACTCTTGACTTGGTGACAATCCTTATCTTCTCTTGTCTGCCCAAAACTTCATTGATAACGTCAAAATTGGAGCCACTTGAAAACATGAAAGTTGTATGCAATTGTCTCATATTTCTTGTGTAAAAACTTCAGTTCATTTGGACTTCTAGAACTCCAGATATGGCTAAAAAATGGAACAGTGCTCGGGCTGGAAGACAAATTCGGGCTTCTTTGTTGTTGCAACAATTTGGACTTGAAAATGGCCTTTTTAGATCTTGGGCTCCATATGAAAGTTATAGGCCTATGTCTTACCTTTCCATCCATATAAAGTAGACCTAAATATGAGATCTATAGCTCTAGATATGACCCAATTACTGAACAGTGTTTCGGTTTGGATTGCACCGACATCTTTTTTCTAATTTTGGTCATCTCTTTGCGCTTGCAATTTAAGTTCTTAAAGTCATCAATCAATCCTTTCATTTATGTGATAGGTCTGCATTTAAAATGAACATTTACCATAAATTAAAAGTATCTTATATTATTAGATATATTATTATAAAACATGTTTTAGTTAAGGAGTTATTGATACTTCAAGTACAAAATGATGATATAAAACCATGATAAAAATGCACTTTTAAGTACTAATCAATAACTCTAGATATGTCCCAATAACCGAACAATGTTCCAGTTTGGGTTGAACTTGCATATCTTTTTTAAGTTTGGCCCCCCTCTTTGTCCTTTTAATTGTAGTACTTAAACTCATCAATTAATTTTTTTATTTATGTGATTGGCTTGCATTTGAAATGAACATTTACCATAAATGAAAGGTATCTTATAATATCAGACTTGTTATTATAAAACATGCTTTAGTTAAGGAGTTATTGATACTTTAAGTGCAAAATTATAATATAAAACCTTGATAAAAAATATACTTTTAAGTACTATTCACCCCGTAACCAACTTATAACTAATCCCTAGTAATCAAAGTGTTAAAATAAAAAAAATAATTTGCAATTTCCATAGAGCAAGACATTCATTATTCAACTTTCATTGATCTATCCAGATAAACAAATTCATTAAATTTATATATCTGCTCAATATCTCTTTACCAACATATTAATAAAGCTTTCTGTTGTGTTCAATATATCAACACATAGTTATGGAACTTTTCTTGGACAAAAATAAAATTTTGTTCTAATGTTTAAGGTTAACTTTCTTGGGTTGAGATTATTTTTTTTTGTTTTTTTAATATATATATGTTGCGATGTCATGGTTGCACAAATTAATTACCCTAACTTAAAACACAACACACAAGAAAATATAGAGCAAGCAAGGGGTCGATCCCACAAGGAAGATTTAGTTCAAATTTTTATACTATATGTTATGCAATTGGGGGTTTTTGATTTGTAATGATCTAAACTATGGAAGAAATTAAACTAGCAAACAAAATCAATTGAAATCAAAATTTATCAAGAAAACGAACCTTAGTTGCAAGCACACATCCACCAACAGAAATTAAAACCGATCCTTGAAACAAAACTACAATTTATATTCTGAATTTTTATCTTTTCTTAATGTTGGTTAATTAACGGATCCGCCGTATAACTAACCCTAACCAACAAACAATCACAATGTCTATATCAATGATTTAGTTCAATGGCAACCCTAAGAACTAGATATTTGAGTGTTCTCCCTAAGTTTAATAATGTAGTTCCGCCACAATTATCAAGCTTAGTTGCTTCACAAGTTCATACATCACAACTCCGGTTTTGATATCAAACTTAGCAATAAATTGTTCACAATAATAACTTAGAGTTCCGCTCTAGCAATTATCAACAACAATCATAGAAATATGCATAGGAAAACAATCATACTCATTCATAATATAAACTGAAAATAAAAGGAAGAATAAATCTCACGGTTCTTGAAATCCGAAGGTTTGTTGTGTCCTTGCAACCAAGAAAATAGCTTAGTCTTGCATAACTATTGAACAACTACTCTTAAAGAATGAAGATAGCATGATTTTTAGGTTTTTAGAGGAGAGAATTTGTGTTTCTTAACTTCTTGGCTGCTGCCCCCCTTCTCTCCTCTCTCTCTTTCTTTTTATATGCTAATAGTTCTAAATTTACAAAGTAGTCCTCCCTTAAGTTGACAATTGACATTTAAGTACTTCAATAACTATTTTCCCAAAAAAAAGAGAAATAGCCTTGCATGAAATCTTCAAGATCTGACTTAGAGGAGCTAAATTGTTGATATAAAAACTTGGATGATGGTTTAGAAGCTTCGAAACGTAATTTGGATTCATTTCTTCACGAAACCTGATTGTTGGGAAATTCAGTTGTCATCTTTGAAAAATCATATCTCCCTCATCTGACATCATTTTTAGCTGACATTTGGAGCGTTTATAGTCTTTTGAGTAAGAAATCCAACAAAATTGTGTTTGCATAAATTGGACTTATATAGCTCTAGATATTGAATTTTGAATAGAAAAAGGTCAACAGTGGCAGAATGCGAGATTTGACTTTGAAGGATGTGATTTCCATGATCTTTCTCTTTTTATTTTTCTTGTATTACATTTCCAGAAAGGTATGGATGTTAGCTTTTTAGTACCACCAAAATCACTTCATTTTGATCTCTAAAACTCACGCTCTGCACAAAACATCGACTAAATGTCAAATCTGCCAATTATCTCAAATTTACTCCTTTTCACATTTTTCATCCAAAACATGGACAAAACATTAGGTAAATATGGGTGAAACTATAGAATAATATGGTTACATCAAATACCCCCACACTTAGCTCTTGCTCGTCCTCGAGAAAGGATAAATAAAATTAAATTGAAAATAACCATGATCAATCTCTTAATCTCCCATCAATATCCAAGAGTACAAGCATTATAAATAAGAATATAATAAAAAAGGATAAAATAAATAAATTTTTATGAATTTGTTTACATGCAAACTTCAAAATTCAATCAATCGTCGGGATTTAAATGAAATCTATGCCATGCCAAAGTGATAGGTCCTCTCATTGATAAACACTTCAACACTCATGTGTTTAGGGTTTATGTGTTTAAATCTCTCAAATTCAATCAAAGAGTATGTTCTACCATAAGCTTGCTTTTCAATCTCATCTCTATTACTAACATATTACAAACAATGCATGAATCAAAAGGTCTTATTTTCCGGTTGTAATGGGGCTAAGGTTAAGGTGAGGTAAAAGAGAGTAAAAGAAAAGGTTCAAATCAAAGAAAGTAGAGCATTCTGAAAAATCATATTTCAAACAAGATATTCCATCAAAGCTCATAAATTTTTCATCTTTAATCGCCAATGCTTAACTCCTTTTGATTTTAAGCTCTTTTAACATAAAATCTTAAGAACATAAAGGAACATTTTTTTTCTTGTTTTTTTTTTTATAATTTTGCCCATCTCTTCATCAAGCATCACTTCTTCTGTCTTTTCACATAATTTCCAATCATAATTCCATGAAGTATCACAAGTACATGCTCTACTAATCCTTGGCCAGGGAAAAAGGAAAATATATATAAATTTAAGGCTTATACATGGATAAAGCAAAGAAAAGATAAACAAGCTCAAAAGGGGCTCACTAAGGATAATATGCTTTAGGTTGGCTTTTTGGTTCAAGTGATTTAAAATTTCTAATGCCTCTATCATCTTCATGTATATTTGTAATGGAATATAATCTCAATAAGATATGAAGCAAGTTCTAGAGATACATATCATTGAAAGAATGCACACTCAAAGAATACAATGTTGAAGGCTCAAAAACTTACAGTGGTATAACACTATAAAGTCAACATAACATATTCTCAAAGTCAATCCCTAAACCAATTAAACCTTAAAATTTGCATGCATACTCTTTCATTTGATTTATATCTTCATCTATCTCAATTAATTCTCATACATAATACCCATATTCTCAAAAACCAATGGAAGTTAAAAAGATCAAACACAATTTTTTTTTAAGAACAACAAAGAAAACTAAAATAAGAAAACAAAAATTCTCCCAATACCCCCACACTTAAAACACAATATTGTCCTCAATGTTGAAATAAAAGCAAATGAACATAAGAGAATGACAGAAAATAAATTAAAATACAAAAAAAATAAAAGACAAGGAAAAAGAAAGCAAATCTGATATTTCTTTTTGTGTGTTGGGTTGCCTCCCAGTAAGCACTTTTGTTTTATGTCATTGGCTTGACATGTGGCATGCTTATTCTGCATAGATTGGTTCAGCTAACTCTACAGAAACGATGAGTTCTGCTGTCCAACCTTCAAAGAAAGGTTTCAAATGATGTCCATTGACCTTGAGTACTTTGCTGGTTTCTAAACTTGTAATTTCAACTGCACCGTAAGGAAAAATATTAGAAACAACAAAGGGTTCAATCCAACGAGAGCGTAATTTTTCAGGAAAAAGTTTCAAACGTGAATGATAAAGAAGGACTTTGTCTCCAACATGAAATTCCTTTCTTGTAAGCATTCGGTCATGAAGATTATTAGTCTTTTTTTTTTTTTTATAAATCCTTGCATTCTCGTAAGCATCATTTCAAATTTCTTCCAACTCTTGTAGTTGCAATTTTCTTGCAATCCCAGCAGCATCATAATCCATGTTGCATTGTTTAATGGCCTAAAAAACTTTGTGTTCAAGCTCCACCGATAGATGACATGCTTTCCCATAAATCATTTTATAAGGTGACATTCCTATAGGTGATTTATAAGCAGTCTTATAAGCCTAAAGTGCATCTCCAAGGCGTAGACTCCAATCTCGTCAGTTAGGTTGCACTGTTTTCTCCAAAATGGACTTGATTTCTCGATTAGAAATTTCAGCTTGGCCATTCGTTTGTGGATGATATGCTGTGGAAGTTCAATGAGTCACATGATATTTGCGTAGCAATGCTTTCATGGAACGATTGCAGAAATGAGTGCCACGATCACTGATGATAGCTTTAGGGATGCCAAACCTATCAAATATGTGAGTCCTAACAAAATCCAAAACAACCTTAGCATCGTTAGTTCGTATGGCTTTCACCTCAATCCATATGGACACATAATCAACAACAAGAAGAATATAAAGATTTCCAAATGAAGAAGGAAATGGACCCATAAAGTTAATACCCTAAACATCAAAAATTTCACTTACAAGAATATTTGTTAAAGGCATTTGATTTTTATGAGTGATATTACCTGTTTTTTAGCATTTTTTACATGATTTACAGAAGTGATATGCATATTTAAAAATACTTTATAGGCCGTTCTTTTTGCTCCAAAATGTCCACCAAAAGAATGAGAATGACAAAAAGTGAGAATGGAATGAAATTCATCCTATGGTAAACATCTCCTTACTACTTGATCCACACAAAATTTCCACAAGTAAGGAGTGTCCCAAAAATAATATTTAGCATCGGCTTGTAACTTGTCCTTTTAGGATGTAGACAAACTTGGAGGGAATTCTTTGGTGACTAAATAGTTCACCAAATCAGCATACCATGATCTTGTAGAGGAATGTAGCACATACAACTATTCATCAGGAAATGTTTCTCTTATTATTTCGGTTGGAATATCCTCGGTCCTCAGTTGACTCAAGTGATCAGCCACATGGTTTTCGACACCTTTTTTGTCTTTGATCTCAAGATCGAATTCTTGTAAAAGCAAGATCCACCTAATCAGTCTTGGTTTGGACTCCTTTTTCTTCGAAAGATACTTGAGAGTTGCATGGTCAGTAAAAACAATGACTTTTGTACCTAGTAGATATGACCTGAATTTTTCAAGAGCAAACACCACTGCAAAAAGTTCCTTTTCAGTTGTATGGTAATTGCATTGCGTTCCATCCAACATGCGAGAAGCGTAGGCGATAACATGCAAATTCTTCCCAATTCTTTGCCCAAGCATAGCTCCTACCGCATAGTCACTCGCATCACACATTATCTCAAAAGGTTCATCCTAATTTGGTGGTTGGATGATAGGGGTAGATGTGACACGTCTCTTAAGCTCATCATGGGTATCTTTACAGGCTTGATTAAACACAAAATCCACTTCTTTGGCTAATAGTCTGCACAAGGGTGCTATAATCTTCGAGAAATCTTTGATAAAGCGTCGATAGAAACCTGCATGGCCTATAAAAGAACGAACTTTCCTCACACATGAGGGGTAAGGCAATGATGAAATAACATCTACCTTAGCTTTATCAACTTGCAATCCATGACACGACTAAAAGATTGATGTCTTCTCCCAAGTGCAGGAGTGTCAAAGTAATAAATAACCCAGCAAGACCGGGGTCGAACCACAGGGAGGTTAATTGTATAAATTATAAACAACAACAATAGCAATAACAATAACAATAACAATAACAACAATAACAACAACAACAATGATTGTGCATCAAAAGTGTCATTAAGTCTCTTGTTTTACATATGTATTTATTGTTTTTATTTGGTTGTTTTTATAATAATTGATGTGTTTTTTAGTAATGAAGTTTGTTTTAATGTTTCGATAGGTTTTTGGAGCTTAAATGAATTAATTCAGAAAATTCAACGTCGGAATTCAAAACAAAGAATTGAAGAGACATTTAGTTGAAGATTGAAGCAAATCTTGGTTCAAATAAGTGCTCCAAATTTGTCCCAAAAATCAATTCTATTCCAATTCTAGAAAAGAATATCATATGATTTATTTCAAGCCCAATCTTGCCTTATGTTGTGTGCAAACTTCAACCATTAAACACTCAAGGTTTCAATGTCAATCTTAACCCAAATAATAAGTACATTTGTATACTTATTTGATGCTCAAATTCAGCCCAAAAATCAGCCCCAAATCAGCCCTAAATCAACCCCAAATCAACCTTCAAATCAACCCAAACACAATTCATGATCTTACATGTCCACACAACAAATAACAATTGATTTATTTTGGGTAATCCATTGATCCAAGAAGGCAAGCACATGGATGGAAAGATGGAGGGGATATTTTAACATTATTTTGGGTCAAAAAGAAGAAGGAGACACCTCATAAATGAGGAAGAAAAACGTGCACCAAAGTAGTTGTAAAGCTGTCTTGATTTGATTTTTCAGAACACCTTTCGGTGTTTTGCCCATAACTTTTGACTCAGGTATCCAAATGAGCTGTTCTTTAATGATCTGGAAAGGTGACAGCATTACCTATAAATATGTCTCTAATAGACTTCTCCAAAACAAGCTTCGAAGAGGGTCGAATTGCTGTCCAAAGTTAGAGTCAGATTTGTGTCCGAATTTTTTCTGAAATTGTATTGTGTTCTTCTTTATAGATTTCGGTTCTTTAGTTTGTAAAACTTATTTTTTCTGTTGGATTCAAGTTCTTTCATGTTTATTGAAGTGTTCTTATATATAATCATGGTTGGCTAAACTCTTTCTTGGATCCAAATCAAGGATAATGGTGATTGAGGTGAGTTCTTTAGGATATGAATGAATATTAATGTTTATCTTCTTATTTTCTTCATGAATGATTTATTATTGTAAAGAAATTTTAGAAATCATTTAGGTAATGTTATAATCTTGAATTTTTATGCACAAACTTTAGTTTTGGTATAGAGATTGCTTGATTCAATGTCTTACTTAATATGAAAGTACTTGTTCATTTTTAAGCAATAATCAATCTTCATCTTTCTAATCTTCATTGTAATATCCTCCGATCTAATCTCACCATCGTTGAGATTAGGTTGAGTTATCTTATATATGTTGAAGAAATCACCAATACATCACCATTAAAATTGATTTGGACCAAGACTTACTTTTCTTGTCATTTAAAATCTATTTACATTTTTTTTTATCTTTGAAAACAAATCCATCAATTATTTTCAACCAAGTTATTGTTAATTTAATTTCTCTTGAGTTTTTTTTGTTACTTAGCTTAATTTCCAGATCTAGCTCTCTGTGGATATGACCTCGATCTTACCGAGTTAATTGCTACATCGCACACTCGTGCACTTGCGAGTTAAAACAAGCCGATCATAAAAAGCGGTCAAGCACCATGTAACAAGCGTTGGGCCAATAGCTCCCAAGTCAGTTGACTTTAGGGTATTAGGTGTTAAAACACCCCTTCGGGCTTAATTGCTTAGGTTAGGGAGGCTACGAAACCAAACTTATCTACATTTTTATTATCATCATTTTTTTTTTCATTTTTTTTTCATTTATTTTATGTTTTTTTTTCTTAATTATATACAATCCCTTTCCCTTAGTTGTTACCTTTAACAAAAGAACATAAATAATGTAATAATCCAATATGCAACCCACAATCATATGTTAAAGTGTGTATGTATAAATTAAGGTTTAAGAATACATGTTAAATAAGTATATGAGCAAAATTAAGTGATAATAATGCGAGAGTTTGTAAACCTGAATATTTCAAGAAGTATTATAATAGACCTTGTTAAGAATGGTTACTAAGATGCGTCTCAAGAGTCACTTTAACAAAAGAACTCCTTTACTCTGCCGAGTCACTTTAACAAAAGAGTTAAGAATGGTTACTAAGATGCGTCTCAAGAGTCACTTTAACAAAAGAACTCCTTTACTCTGCCATCCTAGTAACAACAATTATGCACATGCTTTATGAAATGAAAAACAATTTTTTTTTTATCAACTACTACCCTCTCCCCCCAACCAAAACGAGACATTGTCCTCAATGTTTAAAGGTAGAAAGATAGAGTATAGAAGATATCACCTGAAATAACAAACACTGACAAACCTGAAACACACTAAAAAAAAATAAGAAATAACAAAACACAATAATAAAACCAAAAGACACAAAAATTCACAAATGAAGGCTCAAATCCAATCTAAGCTTTTTACGGCTTTCCTTAGTTGACCAATTTATGCGACTCATGGAAGGATCAATTACAGGAATGAAGGATTGTAACTGGCCAATTAATTGTTCAGCAGTAGCAGTAGAGATTATGATTTGTCGTGCAGAAGATGTTAGAAATTCCTGTTCCACAGCATGATCAAGAAAAGACAACAACTTATCATAATAACCATTAACATTTAACAAACCTATGGGTTTATGGTGAATGTGCAGTTGAGCCCAAGAGGAAATATGAAAGATCTCTTCCAATGTACCTAGACCACCTGGTAAAGCAATGAAGGCATCAGCATGGTTAAACATTGCATTCATTCGAGCTGACATTGTGGAGACCTGGAGTTCCTCTCCAATTGTTTTTCCAATGATGTCCCCTTGTGCTAAAGCTTCAGGGACAACCCCTAAAACTTGACTACCTCCTAAAAATGCAGCTATTGACACACCTCCCATTAACCCAAGACTGCCTCCCCCATACACTAAATGAATCTTTCTCTTAGCTAGCACTTGACCAAGATGATTTGTTGATTCTAAAAACTCCTTTTCTTTCCCAGGACTAGATCCACCGAAAACACAAATATTTCTTATATGATGACTTGAGGAACTTGCCATTTCTACACACATCTGTATTTGTTGAATGTATGGGTTGAGTAGAAATGAAAGGAAGGAAGAGAGGGTTTTATAGATGAGAAATTAGAAAGGCAATCATAACACCTATATGTAGGCCAGCTGGAGTTTCACACACTCTCTCTCTCTTTTTATTTATTTATTTATTTACTTTTAAAAAAAAGCATGTGTATGTACAGGTAGTTGTGATTGTGGCTCACATCTTCCCTTGGTTTTACGTCCAAGAACAACTTAAACGCCCTCTATGGGTCGGGGATAGGCTTCCCATCCAGTTTTCTTAAAAACTGGCAAATAAGGTCTTTTTTAGTCAGATTCCCAAGACTAAGTCGATCATGTTCTTTATGAAATAGTGGCCATAAATCATGAATTGCACGATGCACATCTCTACTAGGATGCATCTCAAAAGTCAATAGAAGATTATCTAAAGACTCCTTATTCAGGTCATCCTTAATGAATTGTATTTTATCTTCACGGTTTATAGATACCATTCCTAAAGAACGACATTGTGTATTACAAGTCCATCTAGCACATCGATGACAGACTTCTAATCGTTTTGCACGACGCTTCTTTGCAAAAGTGCTTTTACCTGTTCCAGACATGTGTGAAATGAAGAAGTCAGAGGTCTCACCTGATAATCGAACCTTTGCTTCAATCAACCAGCGAATATCTTCAGGAATTCCATGATTCATTAACAATCTCAATCTTGTACATCTAGCAAGGTAAATATTTGTAATCGCATTCTGAGGCAGAGCGGGAAAATACTTTTTCAATTTTTCAAGATTAGTGTCCATTATCAAATGAGAATTGGAAGAGAGATTCAAAGAATTGCACAAATATATACACAGATATCAGTTATTATGGGAAACTGAAAGAACCGACTTAAGTCACGGAGTACCGTTATCCGCCATTTGACCGGGGTGAGAGAAACTAGCAAAAATCACTCAAAAAGAAACACAAAAACAATGTAAGAAAAACAAAATAATCAACCTTTATCTACAAGATCATTCAAACCAGTTGAATCATTTTCACTAGGAAAATTATCAAAGTAAGCTTTCAAACAATGTCCATTTTCCTTAAAAATATTGTCATTCATTGTATTCTCAATATCACAGGCCCCATAAGGATTGTTCCATCTCGATCTTAGCTTTCTAGGGAATGAATAGAGTTGAGAATTATAAAACAAAACTTTTTGACCAGTGTCAACTTTTTGCAGAATGCATGCGTGTCCTTGAACATGGTGGGCCAATAAAATCCATTTTGAAAGATTTTTGTAGCTGTCTTTTTTGACGAGAAATAACTTCCACATGTTTCAGAATGACAAAGTTTAATGACACTACTTACCTCATTGTCGGGAATGAATCTTTGAAATATTTGATGAGGATAATATTTGAATAAGTTAGGGTCATCACAATAAAAATTCTTCACTTCGTTGAAAAACTTTTCTTTGTCTTGTGTACTCCAATCAGCTGGCAAATCTCCTAAAGCAAGAAAATTGATATTTTTATCATACCAAGGTATTGGACTAAGAGAAAGTAAGGATTCGTTAGGAAAGTAATCATCGATTGATGTGATGTCAGATGTCGAATCTGTTGTCATTGTTGACAAAAGATTCGCATAAACATTTTCGGTGCTTGTTTCATCCGTGATTTCCTCCTTAGAATAAATCATTTGCAAATATTCAGATTCATCTAACTCATTTTTACTTAAAGTAGATTCAAGTTGATCATAAACTAATTCATCAATATGATCTACTTCTTGTAAATCATTATCATCTCCAGGTTGCTTGCAAATGTTGAAAATATTCATCTCCAATGTCATATTTCCAAATGATAGCTTCATCAGTCCATTCCTACAATTAATCAATGCGTTAGAGGTTGCAAGAAACGGACGTCCTAAAATAACAGGAAATGAATTACATGCTTCAACAGGTTTTGTGTCCAAGACAATAAAATCCACAGGATAAATGAATTTCTCGACTTGTACTAACACATCTTCAATTATTCCTCTAGGAACTTTTACAGATCTATCGGCAAGTAAAAGAGATATAGAAGTTGGTTTTAACTCACCTAGATTCAGACTCTGAAAAACTGAATATGGAAGTAAATTCACACTAGCTCCAAGATCAAGTAAGGCTCTTTCAATTTTATGCTCTCCAATAAAGCAGGAAATTGTAGGACAACCAAGGTCTTCATATTTCAAAGCATTATTGTTTTGAAGAATGACACTTACTTGTTCCGCTAGAAAGACTTTCTTTTTTACATTCAGTTTCCTCTTCACAGTGCAGAGATCTTTCAAAAATTTAGCATAGGAAGGAACCTGTTTAATAGCATCCAGCAAAGGTATATTGATCCTTACCTGTTTGAAAATTTCAAAAATTTCAGAGTTGTGATTGACTTTTCTTTGTTTGGTCATGGCTTGAGGAAATGGAAGTGCTGGCGGAGAATCAGTCTTTTCCGTGCAATTTTCAGATTCAACCCCTTTCTTACCCTCAGAGATTGACTCATCATCTTTCTCATAAGGTTCAAGAGAGGTTTTTTCAATAACCTTACTACTGCGCAGAGTAGTGACTGATTTGACTTAATCCATGTGTTGGCTTCCGGAACTACTTGCATTTACATTGTATTGCCCCTTGGGATTTTGTTGTGGTTGCGATGGAAACTTACCTTTCTCTTGGAAACTGAGAGCAGATGTTAATTTTGCAAGAGTATCTTTAAAATCTGTCATGTTTTGAGCAAATTGAGTATTGATTGTCTCTTGCTTTTCAATGAATGCATGCAATGTTTCCTCAAGATTTCTTCTAGGAGGTGGAGCATAAGGAGGTGCATATCCATGAGAATTTTGGAAATTGTGGTGTGCTTGAAATGATGGTTGTGAAGTTTGTGCATTATTGTTCTCACTCTTCCAACTGAAATTTGGGTGATTTCTCCAACCAGGGTTGTATGTTTGGGAGTATGGGTTGTGGTTGGCCCTTTGGAAACTGTTTAAAGCATGAGCTTGTTCATGGAGACAATCCTTAAAAGAAGGCAAGGTTGGACAGTCATTGGTTGAGTGTTCATTTGTTTCACAAATTTGACACACAATGTTTTTAACAGATTTTAATTGACCACTCTTTTTCAATTCTAGTGCCTCGACTTTTCTAGCTAAAGATGCAAACTTGGCTTGAAGGTCATGATCTTCCCTAAGGTTGTACATACCTCCACTAGATGTATGAGGTTGAGTTTTACTCGGTGCCTCATAAGTACCCGCGGTGTCCCAATTTTGAGCATTTTCAGCTAACAAGTCTAAGTACTCCATTGCTTCATCAGGGTCTTTATCTTCAAAAGTTCCATTGCACATCAATTCAACCATTTGCCTATCTTTAGGTGTTAACCCTTCATAGAAATGTGAAACCAATCTCCATGTTTCAAAACCATGATGAGGGCAAGTACTAAGCAAGTCTCGATACCTATCCCAACATTGGTAAAATATTTCTCCTGGTTTTTGAGTGAAAGTGGTGATTTGTCTTTTGAAAGAATTTGTTCTATGAGATGGGAAAAACTTCTTTAAAAATTGTAGTTGCATTTCATCCCAAGCACGAATGGATCCTGGTCTCAAATTTTGTAGCCATATTTTAGCTTTATCTTTTAATGAAAAAGGAAAAAGCTTTAATTTGATGGTGTTCATGCTACAATTTAAATTATTATATGTGTTGCAGACCTCCTCAAATTCCCTTAAATGCAAGTATGGATTTTCTAAATCTAAGCCATGAAAAGAAGGTAAAAGTTGAATAATACCTGGTTTAAAATTAAAATGAGATGCATCGGGAGGAAAAACTATGCATGATGGTGCACTTGTTCTTGTGGGATTCATGTGGTCTCTAAGTGTTCTAGCACGGTTATTCTCATTATTCTCATTATGAAGTGATTGATTATCTTCTTCAGCCATATTTTCTGAAAATGATGAGGATACCCTACAAAGTCTACCACTTGATGTACGTGACCACACTCTCATGCACGTGTAGGAATAAAATAAAAGGAAGAAGAAAACAAGAGAAGAAGAAACAAGAGAAAAGAAACAAAGTTATATACAAGAAGAGTGAAAAGAGAAAATAAAATAACTACTATAATTTATACAAGAACTTACCTCCCCGGCAACGACGCCAAAAACTTGACACGACGAAAAGATTGTTGTCTTCTCCCAAGTGCAGGAGTGTCGAAGTAATAAATAACCCGGCAAGACCGGGGTCGAACCACAGGGAGGTTAATTGTACAAATTATAAACACGGCAAGACCGGAGTCGAACCACAGGGAGGTTAATTGTACAAATTATAAATAACAATAATACAACAACAACAATAATAACAACAACAACAATAATAACAACAATAATAGTAATAACAATAATAATAATAATAATAATAATAATAAAGAAAAAGAAGGAGAAGAAGAAGAAGAAGATGAGAACTTTGAGATGGAATATTAATGTAACGATTAAACAATATAAACAAGATGAAATATTAATGTAAGGATTAAATAATTATAATAACAAATGTCAAGGTTAGAGGTTCCACTAATGGTATGTCAAACAAGTATAGTATAAACTCTTATTATTCACTTGGAAACCACACAGAAAGGAGGTTGCAATTAGATTATAGATTGTTAACATGATTACATTAGTCAGCTTATTCGATTAGTGCTAATACTTGTAAATCTCGTCAAGCATTCATGATTATAACTTATGTTAACGACAAATTAAGTTCCTTTCATAGCTCAGGTGCCGGTTATACCATCCAATATGGGCTATGAAAGTGCCAAGCATTTGCTGTACCAAGTGTTATACAACATAAATCAAGATTAGTCCTTTAACAAGCAAAGTATTAAAGAGTGAACAAGATAACAAATACAAAAATGTTAGTATCAAACATTAAAGCCCATATTAAGTTTACACTATACTTATTCTTACACCATTAGTGTATCCTTTTTACCTTGACATAATAAACTTAGCTAGACATACTGAAAGAAAGAAAAATAAATAAACAAAATAAGAACATAAATAAGATAAGAGTTAACAAAGCAAAGGAAAGGAATTGAAAGACATAAACTGGATATTAATGAAAGCAAAGCATAAGCAATACAAAAAATACAAAGAGAGAAAGGAAGAGCATGATCTTGATCTGGAGACCAAGATGCCTAAATGCATGGCAAATGCCTCCTTTTATAGGCCAAAATTGGGAACTATTGATTTGATGACTAATTGATAAGTGGGTGGCCAACTTTTGACTTGGTGACAATCCTTATCTTCTCTTGTCTACCCAAAACGTCATTGATAACGTCAAAATTGGAGCCAGTTGAAAACATGAAAGTTGTAGGCAATTGTCTCAGCTTTCTTGTGTAAACATTTCAGCTCATTTGGACATCTATAACTCCAGATATGGCCAAAATACTGAACAGTGCTATGTCTTACCTTTCCATCCATATAAATTGGACCTAAATCTGAGATATATAGCTCCAGATATGACCCAATTACCGAACAGTGTTCCGTTTTGGATTGCACCGACATGTCTTTTCTAAGTTTGGTCATCTCTTTATCCTTGCAATTTAAGTTCTTAAAGTCATCAATCAATCCTTTCATTTAGGTGATAGGCCTGCATTTAAAATGAACAGTTACCACAAATTAAAGGTATCTTATATTATTAGATATATTATTATAAAACATGCTTTAGTTAAGGAGTTATTGATACTAATCACTTTATAAACCATGGTTTTATATCATCATTTTGCACTTGAAGTATCAATAACTCCTTAACTAAAGCATGTTTTATATTAATATATCTAATAATATAAGATACCTTTAATTTGTGGTAAATGTTTATTTTAAATGCAGGTCTATCACATAAATGAAAGGATTGATTGATGACTTTAAGAACTTAAATTGCACGGGCAAAAAGATGACCAAAATTAGAAAAGAGATGTCGGTGCAATCCAAACCGGAACACTGTTCGGTAATTGGGTTATATCTAGAGTTATAGATCTCAAATTTAGGTCCAATTTATATGGATGGAAAGGTAAGACATAGGCCTACAACTTTCATATGGAGCCGAAGACCTAAAAAGGCCATTTTCAAGTCCAAATGGTAGCAACAACAAAGAAGCCCGAATCTATCTTCCAGCCCGTGCACTGTTTAGTATTTTGGCCATATCTGGAGTTCTAGAAGTCCAAATGAGCTGAATTGTTTACACAAGAAAGCTGAGACAATTGCCTACAACTTTCATGTTTTTGACTGGCTCCAATTATGACGTTATCAATGACGTTTTGAGCAGACAAGAGAAGATAAGGATTGTCACCAAGTCAAGAGTTGGCCACCCACTTATCAATTAGTCATCAAATCAATAGTTCCCAATTTTGGCCTATAAAAGGAGGCATTTGCCATGCTTTTAGGCATCTTGGTTTCCAGATCAAGATCATGCTCTTGCTTTCTCTCTTTGTATTTTTTGTAATGTTTATGCTTTCCTTTCATTAATATCAAGTTTATGCCTTTCATTTCCTTTCATTTACTTAGCTAACTTTTATCTTATTTATGTTCTTGTTTTCTTTATTTATTTTTCTTTCCTACATTATGTCTAGCTAAGTTAATTATGTCAAGGTGAAAAGGTTACACTAATGGTGTAAGAATAAGTATAATGTAAACTTAATATGGACGTTAATGTTTGATACTAACATTTTTGTATTTGTTCTCTTGTTCACTCTTTAATACTTTGCTTGTTAAATGACTAATCTTGATTTATGTTGTATAACACTTGGTACAACAAATGCTTGGCACTTTCATAGCCTATAATGTATGGTATAACCGACACCTGAGCTATGAAAGGAACTTGATTTGTTGTTAATATAAGTTATAATCATGAATGCTTGATGAGATTTACAAGTACTAGCATTAATCGAATAAGATGACTAATGTAATCATGTTAACAATCTATAATCTAATTGGAACCAATAAGATGACTAATGTAATCATGTTAACAATATATAATCTGATTGGAACCTCCTTTGTGTGTGGTTTCCAATTGAATAATAAGAGTTTATACTATACTTGTTTGACATACCATTAGTGGAATCTCTAACCTTGACATTTGTCATTATTATTGTATAATCCTTACATTAATTTTCCATCTCCAAGTTCTCATCATCTTCTTCTTCTTCTCTTTCTTTATTATTATTATTATTATTATTATTATTATTAT
>NW_011500429.1:80660-88585 GCF_000495115.2 Populus euphratica | reverse complement strand
TTATTATTGTTGTTATTATTATTATTATTATTGTTGTACTATTATCGTTTATAATTTGTATAATTAACCTCCCTGTGGTTCGACCCCGATCTTACTGGGTTATTTATTACTTCGACACTCCTGCACTTGGGAGAAGACAACAATCTTTTCGTCGTGTCATGTGGTATCCAATTGAATAATAAGAATTTATACTATTGTTGTTTGACGTACCATTAGTGGATCTTCTAACCTTGACATTTGTTGTTATCACTGTTTGATCCTTACATTAATCTTCCATATCAAATCTCTCATCTTCTTTATTATTATTATTATTATTATTATTATTATTACTACTACTATTACTACATTACTATTACTGTTATTATTATTGTTGTATTATTGTTATCTATAATTTATACAATTAACCTCCCTATGGTTTGATCCAGTCTTGCCGGGTTATTTATTACTTCGACACTCTTGGACTTGGGAGAAGATATCAATCTTTTGGTTGTGTTACTCTACCTCGTAGAAGAAATCTTGAGGAAACATTGCATGCATTCATTGAAAAGCAAGAGATAATCAATATTCAACTTGCTCAAAGCATAACGGATTTTAAAGGTACTCTTTCAAAATTGACTTTTACTCTCAGTTTCCAAGAGAAAGCTAAGTTTCTATCTCAACCACAATATAATCTCAAGGGGCAACATAATGCAAATGCAAGTAGTTTTGGAAGCCAACACTTG
The DNA here is from genome assembly GCF_000495115.2 of Populus euphratica. Lineage (NCBI taxonomy): Eukaryota > Viridiplantae > Streptophyta > Magnoliopsida > Malpighiales > Salicaceae > Populus > Populus euphratica. The sequence goes on along the minus strand of NW_011500429.1, from coordinate 87,863 downwards.
GATTAATTCAAATCAGTCATCACTCTTCGCAGTGGTAAGGTTATTGAAAAATCCACTTTTGAATCTTGTGAGAAAGATGATGAGTCATTCTCTAAGGGCAAGGAAGAGGTTGAATCTGAATATTGCAAAGAAAAGACTGATTCCTCACCAGCATTTCCATTTTCTCATGCCATAACCAAACAAAGAAAAGTGAATCACAACCTTAAAATCTTTAAAACTTTCAAACAGGTAAGGATTAATATACCTTTGTTGGATGCTATTAAACAAGTTTCTTCATATACTAAATTTTTTAAAGATCTATGCACTATAAAGAGAAAACTGAACGTGAAAAAGAAAGCCTTTTTAACTGAACAAGTAAGTGTCATTCTTTAGAACAATAATGCTTTGAATATAAAGACCCTGGTTGTCCTATAATTTCTTACTTTATTGGAGAACATAAAATTGAAAGAGCTTTACTTGATTTTGAAGCTAGTGTGTATTTACTTCCATATTCAGTTTTTCAAAGTCTCAATCTAGGTGAGTTAAAACTAAATTTTGTAACTCTTATACTTACTGATAGATCTATAAAAGTGCCAAGAGGAATAGTTCAAGATGTGTTAGTATAAGTCAATAAATTCATTTATCTTGTGGATTTTATTGTCTTAGACACACAACCTGTTGAAGCACGTAATTCATTTCCTGTTATTTTAAGATGTCCATTTCTTGTAAATTTTAACGCATTGATTAATTCATTTCTTGTAAATTTTAAGATGTCCATTTCTTGTAAATTTTAAGGCGTTTAAGTCATTCTTGAATATAAAACCAAGAGAAGATGTGAGTCACAATCACAATTATGAATTGAGACTTAGTTTATAAAAATTTGTCTTTTGGTTTTATTAATGTTTCAGGTGATGTCTTCTATACTCTATTTTTCTACCCTAGAACATTGAGGACAATGTCTTATTTTGGTTGAGGGGAGAGGGTAATAATTAATATTAAAAAAAAACTAACTATGTTTTCTATTTCATAAACCATTTGCAAACTGTTGTTACTAAGATGATAGAGTAAGGAGGAATTTTATTGACTCTTGAGACGTATTTTGATAAATATTTTTCAATGGTTATTTGCAATATTCATAACAAGGTCTATTAGAATACTTATTGAAATATTCAGGTTTAAAAACTCTTGTTTTATTATCACTTAATTCTACTCATATACTCACTTAAAAAGTATTCTTAAACCTTTATTTTCACACATATACTTTAACATGTGATTGTGGATTGCACATTAGATTATTACATTATTTATGTTCTTTTGTTAAATGAGTATATGAGTAGAATTAATTGATAATAATACGAGAGTTTGTAAACCTGAATATTTCAAGAGAAGTATGTGATAGACCTTGTTATGAATATTGCAAATAACCATTTAAAAATATTTACTAAGATGTGTCTCAAGAGTCAATAAAATTCCTCCTTACTCTACCATCTTATTAATAGTTTTGTCAAATGATTTTATTAAAAACAAAAGCAGTTAGTTAGTTAGTTTTTTTTTTTTAATGTTAACTACTACTACCCTTTCCCCCCAACCAAAACAAGACATTATCCTCAATATCTTGAGGTAGAAAGATAGAGTATAGAAGACATCATCTGAAGCAGTGAATACTAACAAACCTGAAACATATTTAAACAAATATAAAAAATAACAAAACAAAATAATATGCTATTAATAAAATCAAAAGATATAAGGATTCACAAACAAAAACTCAAATCCAATCTAAGGTTTTTACGGCTTTTCTTAGTTGACCAATTTATACAACTTATGAAGGGATCAATTACAGGGATGAAAAATTATAGTCGGTCAATCAATTATTCAGCAGTAGTAGTAAAGATTATGATTTGTCATGCTGAAGATGTTAAAAAATTCTATTCCACAATTTGATCAAGAAAAGATAATAAATTATCATAAAAACCTCAATCTTGCATATCTAGCATAGTAAATTTCTGTAATCGCATCTTGAGATAGGGCGGGAAAATTCTTTTCTATTTTTCAAGAGTGGTGTCCATTTTCAACTGAGAATTAGAGAAGAGATTCAAAGAAGTGAGAAAGAGCAAAGAAATGCATAAATATATACACAAATATTAGTTATTATAGAAAACTGAAAGAACCAATTTAAGTTATGGAGTACCGTTATTCGTCATTTAACTAGGATAAGAGAGACTAACAAAACAAAAGTTAACCCAAAACAAAACACAAAATAATGTGAGAAAAAGAAAAATCAATCTTTATACATAGGATCACTCAATTCAATAAAGTTATTTTAACAAAAAAATTATCAAAGTAAGACTTTATACTTTATACATAGGTCCATTTACCTTGAAAACATTATCATTCTTTAGAGTCTCGATATTATAGGCCTTATATGGATACATATGTTTCACAATACTACTTCATCTTAATCTTAGTTTTCTAGGAATAAATGGAGTTGAGAATTATAAAGTAAGACTTTTTAACCAACATTGAATGTTTTTCTCAGTATTTTCTTGTCATGAAACTCTTTTGTTCTTACTTTATGAATTCTTGAATTTTCATATGCATCATTTCTTATTTCCTCAAGCTCATTTATTTGTAATTTTTACAGTTGACTAACATTATCAAGGTTTGAATTGAAAGCTTTAATAGCCCAATAAGCTTTATGTTTAAGTTCCACAAGCAAGTGACAAGGTTTTTCATAAACTAATCTATAAGGTGACATACCTAATGATGTTTTATAAGTAGTTCAATAAGCCCAAAGTGCATCATTAAGTCTTAAAGACCAGTCTTTTTATTAGGTTCACTATTTTCTCCAAGATCTATTTAATCTCTTTATTAGCAAGCTCTACTTGTCCACTTGTTTGAGAGTTATAAGGGATGACAACTTTGTATATGATTCCATATCTCTTCATTAAAGACTTAAATAACTTGTTATATAAATGTGTTCCATCATCACTTATCTTGGCTTACGGGATTTCAAATTAACTCAAAATATTTTCTTTCAAAAACTTTATCACTATTTTGTGATTAGTGTTTAGACTTGGAATTGCCTCTATCCATTTGGAAACATAATCTACTGTGACTAATATGTATAAGAAACCAAATGATAGAGGAAAAAGACCCATAAAATCTATGCCTCAACAGTCAAAGATCTCAAAGACAAGAATAGGATTAAAAGGCATCATGTGACGTTTTGAAATAGATCCCAACTTTTGATAGTTTTTACAAGTCTTGTAGAATGCATGTGAGCCCTTGAACATGGTGGACCAGTAAAATCTACTTTGTAAGATTTTTACAGTTATCTTTCTTGATGAGAAATGACACCCACATGCTTTAGAATGACAAAATTTAATGGCACTACTTACCTCATTGTCAGGAATGCATCTTCAAAATATTTGATTAAGATAATATTTGAATAAATAAGGGTCATCCCAATAAAAATTCTTCACTTCGTTCAAGAACTTTCTTTTGTCTTGGGTACTCCAACGAGCTGGCAATTGTTCTGAAACAAGAAAATTAATGATATTAGCAAACCAAGGTAATCTAGATACAAAAAGTAAAGATTTATCAAAAAAGTAGTCATCGATTGATGTGATATTAGATTTTGAATCTATTGTCAATCTTGACAAATGATTTGCGGCAATATTTTGGTGCCTTTCTTGTCTTTGATTGTGATATCAAATTCTTGAAGTAACAAAATTCACTACACTAATCTAGCATTCAAATCTGTCTTAGAAAAAAGATATTTCAATACTATATGATCACTAAAAACAACAATAGGTGAGCTAACAAGATAAGACCTAAACTTTTTACATACAAATACTATTGCATGTAATTCTTTTTCAATGGTGGTGTAATTCATTTGAGCACTATTTAAAGTTTTACTTGTATAGTAAATCACATAAGGTTTCTTATCTTTTCTTTATCCCAAAATAGCACCCACAATATAATCGCTAGTGTCAAACATTATTTTAAAAGGTAAAGACCAATTAGGAGGTTAAATGACAGGAGTAGAAATAAGCAAGTTTTTAAGTTTAACAAAGGCTTCTTCACAATGTTCAGTCTATTTAAAAATATTATCCTTTGTTAGAAGGTTACTTAAAGGGTTAGATATTACACTAAAATCTTTAATGAACTTTCTATAAAAACCAGCATGTACTAAGCATGATCTAACTTGTTTAATAGATTTTGGTGTTGGCAAGTTAACAATTAACTTGATTTTTGATTTGTCAACCTCAATTCCCTTTGATGAAAAAATATAAGCAAGTACAATGCCGTTTGTTATCATAAAATGATATTTTTCCCAAATCAATACAAGATTATTCTCTTTACACCTACTCAAAACCTTTTCTAAGTTAGTCAAACAATCATCAAATGAATTACCAAAAAAAAAATCATCCATAAAAATTTTAAGAAAGCGTTCAACCATATCATAAAATATACTGAGCATGCATCTTTGAAACGTGGCAGTGCATTATATACTCCTAAAGACATCCTTTGATATGCAAAAGTACCAAATAAACATGTGAAAATAGTCTTCTTTTGATCTTCTAATACAATTTGAATTTGGTTGTAACCTGAATAGCCATCTAGAAAGCAATAAAATTCATGACCTGCAACTCTTTCTAGGATTTGATCCATGAAAGGTAATGAAAAATGATATTTTCTTGTCGTTGAATTAAGTTTCCTATAGTGAATGCACATGCACTAACTAGTAATAATTCTAGTTGAAATTAACTCATTTTTCTCATTTGTTGTCGCAATAACTCTATATTTCTTGGGTATAACTTGGGTAGGACTTATCCATTTGCTGTTAAAAATAAAATAAATGATTATATTATCTGTAAACTTAATGACTTCATTTTTCACTACTTCTTTCATATTAGGATTAAGCTTTCGTTGTATTTCTCTAGAGGGTTTAACATTTTTCTCCAAATAAATACTGTGTGTGCAAATCAAAGGACTAATTCCTTTTGTGTCAGTTATAATCCATCCTAATGTTGTACATTTTTAGAGTTTGTAATAACTTATATTCTTGATATGCATTAAGTTTAGAAGGGATTATTACTAGAAAAGTTTTATTTTGTTTTTCCAAAAATAAGTATTTGAGATTGAATGATAACGACTTCAAATTAGGTTTGGGAGGTTGAACACTTGATGGTATAAACTTAATTGATCGTGGTGGAAATTCCTTAATTTATGGTCTCTAATTATTTGCCTTTGATTCTTTTTAAAAATAAACCATTTGCAAATCGTCAAATTCGTCAATCTTAGTTTCACTAGAAGTGGTTTGAAATTGATCATGAACTAATTTTTGAGTAAAGTTCACTTCCTGTAAATCATTATCATCTCCAGGTTGTTTGCAAATGTTAAAAATATTCATCTCCAATGTCATGTTTCCAAATGATAGTTTCATGAGTCCATTCCTATAATTAATTAATGTATTAGAAGTTGTAAGAAATGAACTCCTTAAAATAACAAGAAATAAATTACATGCTCCAATAGGTTGTGTGTCCAAGACAATAAAATCTACAAGATAAATAAATTTATCAACTTGTACTAAAACATCTTTAACTATTCCTCTAGACACTTTTACAGATCTGTTAGTAAGTAAGAGAGTTATAGAAGTTAGTTTTAACTCACCTAGATTGAGACTTTGAAAGACTAAATATGGAAATAAATTCACACTAGCTCTAAGATCAAGTAAGGCTTTATCAATTTTATGTTATCTAATAAAGCAAGAAATTATAGGATGATTAGTACTTAAAAGTGCATTTTTATCATGGTTTTATATCATCATTTTGCACTTGAAGTATCAATAACTCCTTAACTAAAGCATGTTTTATAATAATATATCTAATAATATAAGATACCTTTAATTTGTGGTAAATATTCATTTTAAATGCAGGCCTATCACATAAATGAAAGGATTGATTGATGACTTTAAGAATTTAAATTGCAAGGGCAAAGAGATGACCAAAATTAGAAAAGAGATGTCGGTGCAATCCAAACCGGAATACTGTTCGGTAATTGGGTCATATCTGGAGTTATAGATCTCAGATTTAGGTCTACGTTATATGGATGGAAAGGTAAGACATAGGTCTACAACTTTCATATGGAGCCCAAGATCTGAAAAGGCCATTTTCAAGTCCAAATTGTAGCAACAACAAAGAAGCCCAAATCTGTCCTCCAGCCCGAGCACTATTCCGTATTGTGGCCATATCTAGAGTTCTAGAAGTCCAAATGAGCTGAATTTTTTACACAAGAAATTTGAGACAATTGCCTACAACTTTCATGTTTCGAGTGGCTCCAATTTTGACGTTATCAATGACATTTTAGGCAGACAAGAGAAGATAAGGATTGTCACCAAGTCAAGAGTTGGCCACCCACTCATCAATTAGTCATCAAATCAATAGTTCCCAATTTTGGCCTATAAAAGGAGGCCTTTGCCATGCATTTAGGCATCTTGGTATCCAGATTAAGATTATGCTTTTGCTTTCTCTCTTTGTATTTCTTTGTATTTTTTATGCTTTGCTTTCATCAATATCAAGTTTATGCCTTTCATTTCCTTTCCTTTACTTAGTTAACTTTTATCTTATTTATGTTCTTATTTTGTTTATCTATTTTTCTTTCTTTCATTATGTCTAGCTAAGTTTATTATGTCAAGGTGGAAAGGTTACACTAATGGTGTAAGAATAAATATAGTGTAAACTCAATATGGACTTTAATGTTTGATACTAACATATTTTGTATTTGTTATCTTGTTCACTCTTTAATACTTTGCTTGTTAAATGACTAATCTTGATTTATGTTGTATAACACTTGGTACAACAAATGTTTAACACTTTTATAGTTCATACTGTATGGTATAACCAATATCTGAGCTATGAAAGGAACTTGATTTGTTATTAACATAAGTTATAATCATGAATGCTTGATGAGATTTACAAGTATTAGTATTAATCAAATAAGATGACTAATATAATCATGTTAACAATCTATAATCAGATTGGAACCTCCTTTGTGTGTGGTTTCCAATTGAATAATAAGAGTTTATACTATACTTGTTTGACATACCATTAGTGGATCCTCTAACCTTGACATTTGTTATTATCATTGTTTAATCGTTACATTAATATTCCATCTCAAAGTTCTCATCTTCTTCTTCTTCTTCTCCTTCTCCTTCTTTAT
>NW_011500429.1:54148-80434 GCF_000495115.2 Populus euphratica | reverse complement strand
GTTGTTGTTGTTGTTGTTGTTGTTTTATTGTTATTTATAATTTGTACAATTAAACTCCTTGTGGTTCGACCCTGGTCTTGCCGAATTATTTATTACTTCGACACTCCTGCACTTGGGAGAAGACAACAATCTTTTAGTCGTGTCATAGGACAACCAGGGTCTTTATATTTTAAAGTATTATTTTTTTGAAGAATGACATTGTTCGGCTAATTTTTTTTTTTTCACATTTAGTTTTCTTTTCATAGTGCACAAATCTTTCACAAATTTAGCATAAGAAGGTACCTGTTTAATAGTATCCAATAAAGGTAAATTGATCCTTACCTGTTTGAAAGTTTCAAAGATTTTAGAGTTGTAATTGACTTTCCTTTGTTTGGTCATAGTATGAGGAAATGGAAGTGCTAGCGGGAAATCAATTTTTTCTTTGCAATGTTCATATTCAAGCCCTTCTTTATCCTCATAGATTAACTCATCATGTTTCTCACAAAGTTCAAGAGTGAGTTTTTTAATAACCTTATTTGTGGTAAATGTCTATTTTTAATGCAGGTCTATCACATAAATGAAAGGATTGATTGATGACTTGAAGAACTTAAATTGCATGGATAAAGAGATGGTCAAACTTAGAGAAGAGATGTCGGTGCAATCCAAACCGGAACACTGTTCGGTAATTGGGTCATATCTAGAGCTATATATCTCAGATTTAGGTCCAATTTATATGGATGGAAAGGTAAGACATAGGCCTACAACTTTCATATGGAGCCCAAGATCTAAAAAGGCCATTATCAAGTCCAAATTGTAGCAACAACAAAGAAGCCCGAATCTGTCTTCCAGCCCGAGCACTGTTCGGTATTTTGGCCATATCTGGAGTTCTAGAAGTCCAAATGAGCTGAATTTTTTACACAAGAAAGCTGAGACAATTGCCTACAACTTTCATGTTTGCAACTGGCTCCAGTTTTGACGTTATCAATGACGTTTTGGGCAGACAAGAGAAGATAAGGATTGTCACCAAGTCAAAAGTTGGCCACCCACTTATCAATTAGTCATCAAATCAATAGTTTCTAATTTTTGCCTATAAAAGGAAGCAATTGCCATGCATTTAGGCATCTTGGTTTCCAGATCAAGATCATGCTCTTGCTTTCTCTCTTTGTATTTTTTGTAATGTTTATGCTTTACTTTCATTAATATCAAGTTTATGTCTTTCATTTCCTTTTCTTTACTTAGTTAACTTTTTCATTAATATTAAGTTTATGCCTTTCATTTCCTTTCCTTTACTTAGTTAACTTTTATGTTCTTATTTTGTTTATCTATTTTGCTTTCTTTCATTATGTCTAGCTAAGTTAATTATGTCAAGGTGAAAAGGTTACACTAATGGTGTAAGAATAAGTATAATGTAAACTTAATATGGACTTTAATGTTTGATACTAACATGTTTTATATTTGTTATCTTATTCACTCTTTAATACTTTGCTTGTTAAATAACTAATATTGATTTATGTTGTATAACACTTGGTACAACAAATGCTTGGCACTCTCATAGCTCATACTGTATGGTATAACCGACACTTGAGCTATGAAAGGAACTTGATTTGTTGTTAACATAAGTTATAATCATGAATGCTTGACGAGATTTACAAGTATTAGCATTAATCGAATAAGATGACTAATGTAATCATGTTAACAATTTATAATTTGATTGGAACCTCCTTTATGTGTGGTTTCCAATTGAATAATAAGAGTTTATATTATACTTGTTTGACATACCATTAGTGGAATTAACAATATATAATCTGATTGGAACCTCCTTTGTGTGTGGTTTCCAATTCAATAATAAGAGTTTATACTATACTTGTTTGATATACCATTAGTGGAACCTCTAACCTTGACATTTGTTATTATTATTGCTTAATCCTTACATTAATATTTGATCTCCAAGTTCTCATCTTCTTCTTCTTCTTCTTCTTCCTCTTCTCTTTCTTTTTCATTATTATTATTATTACTATTACTACTACTACTACTATTATTATTAGTATTATTATTGCTACTATTATTATTGTTGGTGTTATTGTTACTATTGTTGTTTATAATTATTGTTTATAATTGTTGTTTATAATTTGTACAATTAACCTCCCAGGCCTATGTCTTACCTTTCCATCCATATAAATTGGACCTAAATCTGAGATAATAAGATAACAAATATAAAACATGTTAGTATCAAACATTAAAGTCCATATTAAGTTTACATTATACTTATTCTTACACACTTCGACACTCCTGCACTTGGGAGAAGACATCAATCTTTTAGTCGTGTCAAGTTTTTGGCGCCGTTGCCGGGGAGGTAAGTTTTGTATAAATTATAATATTTATTTTATTTTTACTTTTCTTGTATATAACTTTGTTTCTTTTCTCTTGTTTCTTCTTCTTTTGTTTTCTTCTTCCTTTTATTCTATTTCTACATGTGGATGAGAGTGTGGTCACGTACATCGAGAAGACATCAATCTTTTAGTCGTGTCAAGTTTTTGGCGCCGTTGCCGGGGAGGTAAGTTCTTGTATAAATTATAGTATTTATTTTATTTTCTCTTTTCACTTTTCTTGTATATAACTTTGTTTCTTTTCTTTTGTTTCTTTTTATTTTGTTTTCTTCCTCCTTTTTTTGCTTTCTTTTTCTTCTTTTTTTTATTTTATTCCTGCACGTGCATGAGAGTGTGGTCACGTACATCAAGTGGTAGACTTTGTAGGGTATCCTCATCATTTTCAGAAAATATGGCCGAAGAAGATAATCAATCACTTCATAATGAGAATAATGAGAATAATCGTGCTAGTAGGGTATCCTCATCATTTTCAGAAAATATGGCCGAAGAAGATAATCAATCACTTCATAATGAGAATAATGAGAATAACCGTGCTAGAACACTTAGAGACCACATGAATCCCACAAGAACAAGTGCACCATCATGCATAATTTTTCCTCCCGATGCATCTCATTTTAATTTTAAACCAGGTATTATTCAACTTTTACCTTCTTTTCATGGCTTAGAATTGGAAAATCCATACTTGCATTTAAGAGAATTTGAGGAGGTTTGTAACACATATAATAATTTAAATTGTAGCATGAACACCATCAGATTAAAGCTTTTTCCTTTTTCATTAAAAGATAAAGCTAAAACATGGCTACAAAATTTAAGACCAAGATCCATTCGTGCTTGGGATGAAATGCAACAACAATTTTTGAAGAAGTTTTTCCCATCTCACAGAACAAACTCTTTCAAAAGACAAATCACCACTTTCACTCAAAAACTAGGAGAAACATTTTACCAATGTTGGGATAGGTATCGAGACTTGCTTAGTACTTGCCCTCATCATGGTTTTGAAACATGGAGATTGGTTTTACATTTCTATGAAGGGTTAACACCTAAAGATTGGCAAATGGTTGAATTAATGTGCAATGGAACTTGTTTGACATACCATTAGTGGATCTCATTTTCCAAGAGAAAGGTAAGTTTCCATCTCAACCACAACAAAATCCCAAGGGGCAATACAATGCAAATGCAAGTAGTTCCCGAAGCCAACACATGGATCAAGTCAAATCAGTCATTACTCTGCGCAGCGGTAAGGTTATTGAAAAACCCTCTCTTGAACCTTATGAGAAAGATGATGAGTCAATCTCTAAGGGTAAAGAAGGGGTTGAATCTGAAAATTGCAAAGAAACGATTGATTCACCGCCAACACTTCCATTTCCTCATGCCATGACCAAACAAAGGAAAGTCAATCACAACTCTGAAATTTTTGAAATTTTCAAACAGGTAAGGATCAATATACCTTTGTTGGATGCTATTAAACAGGTTCCTTCCTATGCTAAATTTTTAAAAGATCTATGCACTGTGAAGAGGAAACTGAATGTGAAAAAGAAAGCCATTCTAGCCGAACAAGTAAGTGCTATTCTTCAGAACAATAATGCTTTGAAATATAAAGACCCTGATTGTCCTACAATTTCTTGCTTTATTGGAGAGCATAAAATTGAAAGAGCCTTACTTGATCTCGGTGCTAGTGTGAATTTACTTCCATATTCAGTTTTTCAGAGTCTCAATCTAGGTGAGTTAAAACCAACTTCTATATCTCTTTTACTTGCCGATAGATCTGTAAAAGTGCCTAGAGGAATAGTCGAAGATGTGTTAGTACAAGTCGATAAATTCATTTATCCTGTGGATTTTATTATCTTGGACACAGAACCTGTTGAAACATGTAATTCATTTCCTGTTATTTTAGGACGTCCGTTTCTTGCAACCTCTAACGCATTGATTAATTGTAGGAATGGACTGATGAAGCTATCATTTGGAAACATGACATTGGAGATGAATATTTTCAACATTTGCAAGCAACCTAGAGATGATAATGATTTACAAGAAGTAGATCATATTGATGAATTAGTTTATGATCAACTTGAATCTACTTTAAGTAAAAATGAGTTAGATGAATCTGAATATTTGCAAATGATTTATTCTAAGGAGGAAATCACGGATGAAACAAGCACCGAAAATGTTGATGCGAATCTTTTGTCAATAGTGACAACAGATTCGACATCTGACATCACAATAATCGATGATTACTTTCCTAATGAATCCTTACTTTCTCTTAGTCCAATACCTTGGTATGATAAAAATATCAATTTTCTTGCTTTAGGAGATTTGCCAGCTGATTGGAGTACCCAAGACAAAGAAAAGTTTTTGAATGAAGTGGAGAATTTTTATTGTGATGACCCTAACTTATTCAAATATTGTCCTCATCAAATATTTCAAAGATTCATTCCCGATAATGAGGTAAGTAGTGTCATTAAACTTTGTCATTCTGAAACATGTGGAAGTTATTTCTCGTCAAAAAAGACAGCTACAAAAATCTTTCAAAATGGATTTTATTGGCCCACCATGTTCAAGGACACGCATGCATTCTGCAAAACTTGTGAAAATTATCAAAAAGTTGACACTGGTCAAAAAGTTTTGTTTTATAATTCTCATTTCTATTCATTCCCTAGAAAGCTAAGATCGAGATGGAACAATCCTTATGGGGCCTGTGATATTGAGAATACAATAAATGACAATATTTTTAAGGAAAATGGACATCGTTTGAAAGCTTACTTTGATAATTTTCCTAGTGAAAATGAATCAACTGGTTTGAATGATCTTGTAGATAAAGGTTGATTATTTTGTTTTTCTTACATTCTTTTTGTGTTTCTTTTTGAGTGATTTTTGCTAGTTTCTCTCACCCCGGTCAAATGGCGGATAACGGTACTCCGTGACTTAAGTCGGTTCTTTCAGTTTCCCATAATAACTGATATCTGTGTATATATGACACGACTAAAAGATTGATGTCTTCTCCCAAGTGCAGGAGTGTCGAAGTAATAAATAACCCGGCAAGACCACAGGGAGGTTATTTGTACAAATTATAAATAACAATAATACAACAACAACAACAACAACAACAACAACAACAATAATAATAATAATAATAATAATAATAATACTAATAGTAGTAGTAGTAGTATTAGTAATAATAATAATAATAATAGTAGTAGTAGTAGTAGTAGTACTAATAATAATAATAATAATAAAGAAAGTGAAGAAGATGAAGATGATGATGATGAGAACTTAGAGACGAAATATTAATGTAAGGATTATACAATAATAATAACAAATGTCAAGGTTAGAGGTTCCACTAATGGTATATCAAACAAGTATAGTATAAACTCTAATTATTGAATTGGAAACCACACACAAAGGAGGTTCCAATCAGATTATATATTGTTAACATGATTACATTAGTCATCTTATTCAATTAATGCTAATACTTGTAAATCTCGTCAAGCATTCATGATTATAACTTATGTTAACAACAAATCAAGTTCCTTTCATAGCTCAGGTGTCGGTTATACCATACATTATGGGCTATGAAAGTGCCAAGCATTTGTTGTACCAAGTGTTATACAACATAAATCAAGATTAGTCATTTAACAAGCAAAGTATTAAAGGGTGAACAAGATAACAAATATAAAACATGTTAGTATCAAACATTAAGGTCCATATTAAGTTTACATTATACTTATTCTTACACCATTAGTGTAACCTTTTCACCTTGACATAATTAACTTAGCTAGACATAATGAAAGAAAGCAAAATAGATAAACAAAATAAGAACATAAAAGTTAACTAAGTAAAGGAAAGGAAATGAAAGGCATAAACTTAATATTAATGAAAGCAAAGCATAAACATTACAAAAAATACAAAGAGAGAAAGGAAGAGCATGATCTTGATCTGGAAACCAAGATGCCTAAATGCATGGCAAATGTCTCCTTTTATAGGCCAAAATTGGGAACTATTGATTTGATGACTAATTGATAAGTGGGTGACCAACTTTTGACTTGGTGACAATCCTTATCTTCTCTTGTCTGCCCAAAACATCATTGATAACGTCAAAATTAGAGCCAGTTGAAAACATGAAAGTTGTAGGCAATTGTCTCAACTTTCTTGTGTAAAAACTTCAGCTCATTTGGACTTCTAGAACTCCAGATATGGCCAAAATACCGAACAGTGCTCGGGCTGGAAGACAGATTCGGGCTTCTTTGTTATTGCTACAATTTGGACTTGATAATGGCCTTTTTAGATCTTGGGCTCCATATAAACGTTGTAGGCCTATGTCTTACCTTTCCATCCATATAAATTGGACCTAAATCTGAGATCTGTAGCTCCAGATATAATCCAATTACCGAACAGTGTTCTGGTTTGGATTGCACCGACATCTCTTCTCTAAGTTTGACCATCTCTTTATCCATGCAATTTAAGTTCTTCAAGTCATCAATCAATCCTTTCATTTATGTGATAGACCTGCATTAAAAATAGACATTTACCACAAATTATAGGTATCTTATATTATTAGATACATTATTATAAAACATATTTTAGTTAAGGAGTTATTGATACTTCAAGTACAAAATGATGATATAAAACCACGATAAAAATGCACTTTTAAGTACTAATCAATATATTTGTGCAATTCTTTGAATCTCTCTTCCAATTCTCATTTGATAATGGACACTAATCTTGAAAAAATGAATAAGTATTTTCCCGCTCTGCCTCAGAATGCGATTACAAATATTTACCGTGCTAGATGTACAAGATTGAGATTGTTAATGAATCATGAAATTCCTGAAGATATTCGCTGGTTGATTGAAGCAAAGGTTCGATTATCAGGTGAGACCTCTGACTTCTTCATTTCACACATGCCTTGAACAAGTAAAAGCACTTTTACAAAGAAGCGTCGTGCAAATCGATTAGAAGTCTGTCATCGATGTGCTAAATGGACTTGTAATACACAATGTCGTTCTTTAGGAATGGTATCTATAAATCGTGAAGATAAAATACAATTCATTAAGGATGGCCTGAATAAGGAGTCTTTAGATAATCTTCTATTGACTTTTGAGACGCATCCTAGTAGAGATGTGCATCGTGCAATTCATGATTTATGGCCACTATTTCATAAAGAACATGATCGACTTAGTCTTGGGAATCTGACTAAAAAAGACCCTGTTTGCCAGTTTTTAAGAAGACTGGATGGGAAGCCTATCCCCGACCCATAGAGGGCGTTTAAGCTGTTCTTGAACGTAAAACCAAGGGAAGATGTGAGCCACAATCACAACTACCTGTACATACACATGCTTTTTTTTTAAAGTAAATAAATAAATAAATAAAAAGAGAGAGAGAGAGTGTGAAACTCCAGCTGGCCTACATATAGGTGTTATGATTGCCTTTCTAATTTCTCATCTATAAAACCCTCTCTTCCTTCCTTTCATTTCTACTCAACCCATACATTCAACAAATATAGAAGTGTGTAGAAATGGCAAGTTCCTCAAGTCATCATATAAGAAATATTTGTGTTTTCGGTGGATCTAGTCCTAGGAAAGAAAAGGAGTTTTTAGAATCAGCAAATCATCTTGGTCAAGTGCTAGCTAAGAGAAAGATTCATTTAGTGTATGGGGGAGGCAGTCTTGGGTTAATGGGAGGTGTGTCAATAGCTGCATTTTTAGAAGGTAGTCAAGTTTTAGTGGTTGTCCCTGAAGCTTTAGCACAAGGGGACATCATTGGAAAAACAATTGGAGAGGAACTTCAGGTCTCCACAATGTCAGCTCGAATGAATGCAATGTTTAACCATGCTGATGCCTTCATTGCTTTACCAGGTGGTCTAGGTACATTGGAAGAGATCTTTCATATTTCCTCTTGGGCTCAACTGCACATTCACCATAAGCCCATAGGTTTGTTAAATGTTAATGGTTATTATGATAAGTTGTTGTCTTTTCTTGATCATGCTGTGGAACAGGAATTTCTAACATCTTCTGCACGACAAATCATAATCTCTGCTGCTACTGCTGAATAATTAATTAACCAGCTACAATCCTTCATTCCTGTAATCGATCCTTCCATGAGTCGCATAAATTGGTCCACTAAGAAAAGCCGTAAAAAGCTTAGATTGGATTTGAGCCTTCATTTGTGAATTTTTGTGTCTTTTGGTTTTATTATTGTGTTTTGTTATTTCTTATTTTTGTTTCAGTGTGTTTCAGGTTTGTCAGTGTTCGTTATTTCAGGTGATATCTTCTATACTCTATCTTTCTACCTTTAAACATTACGGACAATGTCTCGTTTTGGTTGGGGGGACAGGGTAGTAGTTGATAAAAAAAAAATATTTTTCATTTCATAAAGCATGTGCATAATTGTTGTTACTAGGATGGTAGAGTAAATGAGCTCTTTTGTTAAAGTGACTCTTGAGACGCATATTAGTAACCATTCTTAACAAGGTCTATTATAATACTTCTTGAAATATTCAGGTTTACAAACTCTCGCATTGTTATCACTTAATTTTGCTCATATACTTATTTAACATCTATTCTTAAACCTTAATTTACACACACACACTTTAACATATGATTGTGGGTTGCATATTGGATAATTACATTATTTATGTTCTTTTGTTAAAGGTAACAACTAAGGGAAAGGGATTGTGTATAATTAAAAAAAAATAAAAAAAATAAAAGAAAATAAGAAAATAAGAAAAAAGAAAAAAATGATAATAATAAAAATGTAGATAAGTTTGATTTCGTAGCCTCCCTAACCTAAGCAATTAAGCCCGAAGGGGTGTTTTAACACCTAATACCCTAAAGTCAACTGACTTGGGAGCTATTGGCCCAATGCTTGTTATATGGGTTGAGGAGAAAAGCTTAAAGAAATCAAACATTGCACTATCTACATATCAGTATCTACAACCCGAGTTACTAAGCTCGTAGGGGTGTCTTAACACCTAATGCCCTAAAACCAACTGGTCTAGGAGTCATTAGCCAAAAGCTCGTTACATGGGTTAAAGATGCATGGTGTTTGTAAATTATATGTATATATATTTTAAAAAAGAAAAAAGAAAAAAGAAAAGAAGACAAAAATAAAAATCCCAACCCAAGGAAGTTAACCTTAAACATTAGAACAAAAATTTTGTTTTCTTCCAAGAAAAGCCCCATAATTATGTGTTGATACATTAAGCACAAAAGAAAGGTTTATGAATATCTTGTTAAGAGGTATTGAGCAGGTATATAATTTTAACGAGAGTTTGTTTATCTGGATAGATTAATGAAAGTTAAATGATGAATACATTGCTTTGTGGAATTTGCAAATTGTTTTTCTATTTTAACGCTTTGATTACTAGGGACTAGTAATAAGCTAGTTGGGGGGTGTGATTGGTACTTAAAATTGCATTTTTATCAAGGTTTTATATCATCATTTTGCACTTGAAGTATCAATAACTTCTTAACTAAAGCATGTTTTATAATAATATATCTAATAATATAAGATACCTTTAATTTCTGGTAAATGTTCATTTTAAATGCAGGCCTATCATATAAATGAAAGGATTGATTGATGACTTTAAGAACTTAAATTGCAAGGGCAAAGAGATGACCAAAATTAGAAAAGAGATGTCGGTGCAATCCAAACCAGAACACTGTTCGGTAATTGGGTCATATCTGGAGCTATAGATCTCAGATTTAGGTCTACTTTATATGGATGGAAAGGTAAGCCATAGGTCTACAACTTTCATATGGAGCCCAAGATCTAAAAAGGCCATTTTCAAGTCCAAATTATTGCAACAACAAAGAAGCCCGAAGCTGTCCTCCAGCCAGAGCACTGTTCAGTATTTTGGCCATATCTAGCATTCTAGAAGTCCAAATGAGCTGAATGTTTTACACAAGAAAGCTGAGACAATTGTCTTCAACTTTCATTTTTTCAAGTGGCTCCAATTTTGACATTATCAATGACGTTTTGGGCAGACAAGAGAAGATAAGGATTGTCACCAAGTCAAGAGTTGGCCACCCACTCATCAATTAGTCATCAAATCAATAGTTCCCAATTTTGGCCTATAAAAGGAGGAATTTGCCATGCATTTAGGCATCTTAGTCTCCAGATCAAGATCATGCTTTTGCTTTCTCTCTTTGTATTTTTTGTAATATTTATGCTTTGCTTTCATTAATATTAAGTTTATGCCTTTCATTTCCTTTCATTTACTTAGTTAACTCTTATCTTATTTATGTTCTTATTTTGTTTATTTATTTTTCTTTCTTTCATTATGTCTAGCTAAGTTTATTATGTCAAGGTGAAAAGGTTACACTAATGGTGTAAGAATAAGTATAGAGTAAACTTCTAGCTAAGTTAGTTATGTCAAGGTGAAAAGGTTACACTAATGGTGTAAGAATAAGTATAATGTAAACTTAATATGGACTTTAATGTTTGATACTAACATGTTTTATATTTGTTATCTTGTTCACTCTTTAA
This sequence comes from Populus euphratica, assembly GCF_000495115.2. Taxonomy (NCBI): domain Eukaryota; kingdom Viridiplantae; phylum Streptophyta; class Magnoliopsida; order Malpighiales; family Salicaceae; genus Populus; species Populus euphratica. The sequence continues at coordinate 69,584 of NW_011500429.1, read as the reverse complement.
TACTTTGCTTGTTAAATGATTAATCTTGATTTATGTTGTATAACATTTGGTACAACAAATGCTTGGCACTTTCATAGCCCATACTGTATGGTATAACCGACACCTGAGCTATGAAAGGAACTTGATTTGTTGTTAACATAAGTTATAATCATGAATGCTTGATGAAATTTACAAGTATTAGCATTAATTGAATAAGATAACTAATGTAATCATGTTAGCAATCTATAATCTGATTGGAACCTCCTTTGTGTGTGGTTTCCAATTGAATAATAAGAGTTTATACTATACTTGTTTGATATACCATTAGTGGATTCTCTAACCTTGACATTGTTTGTTATCGTTGTTAAATCTTTACATTAATATTCCATCTCAAAGTTCTCATCTTCTTCTTCTTCTTTTTCTTCTTTTTATTTATTATTATTATTATTAGTATTAGTATTACTACTATTACTACTACTACTATTACTATTATTATTATTATTATTATTATTATTATTATTGCTGTTATTACTATTATTGTTGTTGTTGTTGTTATTGTTATTGTTGTTGTATTATTGTTATTTATAATTTGTACAATTAACCTCCTTGTGGTTCGACCCCGGTCTTGCCGGGTTATTTATTACTTTGACACTCCTGCACTTGGGAGAAGACATCAATCTTTTAGTCGTGTCAAGGAAAATTAAAGAATTTTGCTTTTTGGTCCATTAATGAAATATGACTTTAATCTTGTTTTATTATGTTTTCTTAAATTGCCTTTAATGATTAAAATTACCTTGTGTTGTAATAGGGACATCATACCAATATGGAGCGTAAGGAAATTCATTTCGTGGCTCACACATTTTGAAAAAAATTATATACTCGCATATTATAAGTGATATGACTTTTGCATGAACGGACATGTAAATCACTTAATTAGTCGTCCGACCCCTTTTGTAAAAACTAATAATGAAATATTGAAATGGAATACAGACAAGAATGTACAAACAAGTTGATATAAAATGTATGAATGAATACTCATATGAGGTATTCATCTAATGAGGACGTCATATTGTAAGAATTACATGCAATCAAGATAATAAAAGTACTAGTTGTGTAACTTGTTGTTCAACACTCTTATATGAACTCATGATGATACAAGATTAGAACAAGAATGAGAATTTATTAATATGTCGATATGATGTAATGTAAACCTAGAAGTATGGAAAAATAATATTATGGGCACATGTATTGAAAAAACAAATCCAGTAACTTTGGCCTTAAAAAGACTAGGTCGTTACACCATATGAAAGTTGTAGGCCTATGTCTTACCTTTCCATCTATATAAAGTAGACCTAAATCCGAGATCTACAACTCTAGATATGACCAAATTATTGAATAGTGTTCTGGTTTGGACTGCTGACACAACTAAAAGATTGATGTCTTCTCCCAAGTGCAGGAGTGTCGAAGTAATAAATAATCCGGCAAGACCGGGGTCGAACCACAGGGAGGTTACTTGTACAAATTATAAATAACAATAATACAACAACAATAACAATAACAACAACAACAACAATAATAATAATAACAGCAATAATAATAATAATAATAATAATAATAATAATAATAATAATAAAGAAAAAGAAGAAGATGAAGATGAAGATGAGAACTTTGAGATGAAATATTAACGTAAAGATTTAACAACGATAACAATAAATGTCAAGAAGGTTAGAGGATCCACTAATGGTATGTTAAACAAGTATAGTATAAACTCTTATTAGTCAATTGGAAACCACACACAAAGGAGGTTCCAATCAGATTATAGATTGTTAACATGATTATATTAGTCATCTTATTCAATTAATGCTAATAATTGTAAATCTCGTCAAGCATTCATGATTATAACTTATGTTAACAACAAATGAAGTTCCTTTCATAGCTCAGGTGTCGGTTATACCATACAGTATGGGCTATGAAAGTACCAAGCATTTGTTGTACCAAGTGTTATACAACATAAATCAAGATTAGTCATTTAACAAGCAAAGTATTAAAGAGTGAGCAAGATAACAAATATAAAACATGTTAGTATCAAACATTAAAGTCCATATTAAGTTTACACTATACTTATTCTTACACCATTAGTGTAACCTTTTCACCTTGATATAATAAACTTAGCTAGACATAATGAAAGAAAGAAAAATAAATAAATAACTTAGCTAGACATAATGAAAGAAAGCAAAATAGATAAACAAAATAAGAACATAAAAGTTAACTAAGTAAAGGAAAGGAAATGAAAGGCATAAACTTAATATTAATGAAAGCAAAGCATAAACATTACAAAAAATACAAAGAGAGAAAGGAAGAGCATGATCTTGATCTGAACACCAAGATGCCTAAATGCATGGCAAATGTCTCCTTTTATAGGCCAAAATTGGGAACTATTGATTTGATGACTAATTGATAAGTGGGTGGCCAACTTTTGACTTGGTGACAATCCTTATCTTCTCTTGTCTGCCCAAAACGTCATTGATAACGTCTCCAGATATGGCCAAAATACCGAACAGTAATCGGGCTGGAAGACAGATTCGGGCTTCTTTGTTGTTGCTACAATTTGGACTTGATAATGGCCTTTTTAGATCTTGGGCTACATATGAAAGTGGTAGGCCTATGTCTTACCTTTCCATCCATATAAATTGGACCTAAATCTGAGATCTGTAGCTCCAGATATAACCCAATTACCAAACAGTGTTCCGGTTTGGATTGCACCGACATCTCTTCTCTAAGTTTGACCATCTCTTTATCCATGCAATTTAAGTTCTTCAAGTCATCAATCAATCCTTTCATTTATGTGATAGACCTGCATTAAAAATAGACATTTACCACAAATTAAAGGTATCTTATATTATTAGATATATTATTATAAAACATGCTTTGGTTAAGGAGTTATTGATACTTCAAGTGCAAAATGATGATATAAAACCATGATTAAAATGCACTTTTAAGTACTAATCAGAGGTCATGATCTTCCCTATGGTTGTACATACCTCTACTAGATGTATGAGGTTGAGTTTTACTCGGTGCCTTATATGTGCCTGTAGTGTCCTAATTTTGAGCATTTTCAGCTAGCAAGTCTAGGTACTCCATTGCTTCATAGGGTTTTTATCTTCAAAGGTTCCATTGCACATTAATTCAACCATTTGTCTATCTGTAGGTGTTAAGCCTTTATAAAAATGTGAAACCAATCTCCATATCTCAAAATCATGATGAGGGTAAGTATTAAGCAAGTCTCGATATCTATCCCAACATTGATAAAATGTTTCTCTTGTTTTTTAAATGAAAGTGGTGATTTGTCTTTTAAAAAAGTTTGTTCTATGAGGAGGCAAAAACTTCTTTAAAAATTGTTATTGCATTTCATCCCAAGCACGAATGGACCTGGTCTCAAATTTTGTAGCCATGTTTTAGCTTTATCTTTTAATGAAAAAAGAAAAAGCTTTAATCTAATGGTGTTCATGCTACAATTTAAGTTATTATAGGTGTTGCAGACCTTCTCAAATTCCCTTAAATATAAGAATGTATTTTTCAAATCGAAGCCATGAAAAGAAGGTAAAAGTTGAATAATCCCTAGCTTAAAATTGAAATGAGATACATCATGAGGGAAAACTATACTTGATGGTGCACTTGTTCTCGTAGGATTTATGTGGTCTCTAAGTGTTTTAACATGGTTATTCTCATTATTCTCATTATGAAGTGATTAATTATCTTCTTCGACCATATTTTCTGAAAATGATGAAGATACCCCACAAAGTCTACCACTTAATGTACACGACCATACTCTCATGCACGTGTAGGAATATAATAAAAGGAAGAAGAAAATAAGAGAAGAAGAAACAAGAGAAAAAAAATAAATTATATACAAGAAAGGTGAAAATAGAAAATAAAATAAATATTATAATTTGTACAAGAATTTACCTCCTCGGCAACGGAGCCAAAAACTTGACAAGACTAAAAGATTGATATCTTCTCCCAAGTGTAGGAGTTTTGAAGTAATAAATAAGCCGACAAAACTAGGGTCGAAACCATAGGGAGGTTAATTGTATAAATTATAAATAACAATAATACAACAACAATAGTAACAATAATAACAATAACAATAATAGTAATAGTAATAGTAATCGTAATAATGATAACAATAATGATAATAGAAGAAGAAGTTGATGAGAGCTCTAAGATGGAAGATTAACGTAAGGATTAAACAATGATAACAATAAATGTCAAGGTTAAAGGATCCACTAATGGTATGTCAAATAAATATAGTATAAACTCTTATTACTTAATTGAAAACCACACACAAAGAATATTCCAATCAAATTATAAATTGTTAACATGATTACATTAGTCATCTTATTTGTTTAATGTTAATACTTGTAAATCTCGTCAGGCATTTATGATTATAACTTATGTTAACAACAAATCAAGTTTCTTTCATAGCTCAGGTGTTGATTATACCATATAGTATGGATTATGAGAGTACCAAGTATTTATTGTACCAAGTGTTATACAACATAAATCAAGATTAGTCATTTAACAAGCAAAGTATTAAAGAGTGAACAACATAACAAATACAAAACATGTTAGTATCAAACATTAAAGTCCATATTAAATTTACACTATACTTGTTCTTACACCATTAATGTAACCTTTTTACCTTGACATAATAAATTTAGTTAAACATAACAAAAGAAAGAAAGATAAATAAATAAAATAAGAACATAAATAAGATAAAAGTTAACTAAGTAAAGGAAAGGAATTGAAAGACATAAACTAGATATTAATGAAAGCAAAACCTAAGCATTACAAAAATACAAAGAGAGAAAGTAAGAGCACGATCTTGATCTAGAAACCAAGATGCCTAAATGCAGGCAAATGCCTCTTTTTATAGGCCAAAATTGGGACCTATTGATTTGATGATTAATTAATGAGTGGGTGGCCAACTCTTGACTTGTTAACCATCCTTATCTTCTCTTGTCTGCCCAAAACGTCATTGATAACATTAGAATTGGAACCACATGGAAACATGAAAGTTGTAGAAAATTGTCTTATCTTTCCAAGAAAAAAAATTCAAGTCATTTGGGCTGGTAGAACTCCAGATATAGGCCAATCACTAAACAGTGCGCTGGCTGGAGGACAGATTCAGACTTCTTTGTTGTTGTTACAATTTGGACTTAAAAATGGTATTTTTAAATTTGGGTTCCATATAAACGTTGTAGGCCTATGTCTTACCTTTCCATCTATATAAAGTAGACCTAAATCCCAGATCTACAACTCTAGATATGACTCAATTACTGTTCCGGTTTGGACTGCACCAACATCTCTTTTCTAAGTTTGGTCATCTCTTTATCCTTTCAATTTCAGTTCTTAAACTCATCAATCAATCCTTTCATTTATGTTATAGGCCTGCATTTAAAATGAGCATTTACCATAAATTAAAGGTGATTAGTACTTAAAAGTGCATTCTCATTAAGGATTTATGTCATCATATTGCACCTAAAGTATCATTAAATTCCCTAACAAAAGCATGTTTTATATTAGCAAGTCTAAAAATATAATATACCTTTAATTCATGGTAAATGTTCATCCTAAATGCAGGTCTATCACATAAATAAAAGGATTGATTGATGAGTTTAAGGATTGAAATTGAAAGGATAAAAAGAAGGCCAAACTTAGCAAAGTGTTGCTGGTGCATTCCAAACTCGAACACCGTTCGGTAATTTGATCATATCTGGAGCTGTAGATATCCGATTTAGGTCCATTTTATATCGATGGAAAGGTAAGACATAGACCTACAACTTTCATATGGACTCAAAGACTCAGTTCTGCCGTTTTCAAGCTCAAATCTTAGCAACAACGAAGACGTCGGAAGCTGTTCTGCAGCTCAAACACTATGGAGAAAAGCTTAAGGGAATCAAACATTGCACTATCTACATATCAGTATCTGCGACCCGAGTTACTAAGCTCGTAGGGGTGTCTTAACACCTAATGCCCTAAGACCAACTGGTCTGGGAGTCATTAGCTGAAAGCTCGTTACATGGGTTAAAGATGCATGATGTTTTTAAAGTATATGTATATAGAGTTAAAAAAAAAAAAGACAAAAATAGTAATCCCAACCCAAGGAAGTTAACCTTAAACATTAGAACAAAAATTTTGTTTTCTTCCAAGAAAAGCCCCATAATTATGTGTTGATACATTGAGCACAAAAGAAAGGTTTATTAATATCTTGTTAAGAGGTATTGAGCAGATATATAAATTTAATGAGAGTTTGTTTATCTGGATAGACTAATGGAAGTTAAATGATGAATACCTTGCTTTGTGGAATATACAAATTGTTTTTCTATTTTACGCTTTGATTACTAGGGACTAGTAATAAGCTGGTTGGGGGGTGTGATTAGTACTTAAAAGTGCATTTTTATCATGGTTTTATATCATCATTTTGCACTTGAAGTATCAATAACTCCTTAACTAAAATATGTTTTATAATAATGTATCTAATAATATAAGATACCTTTAATTTGTGGTAAATGTCTATTTTTAATGCAGGTCTATCACATAAATGAAAGGATTGATTGATGACTTGAAGAACTTAAATTGCAAGGATAAAGAGATGGCCAAACTTAGAAAAGAGATGTCGGTGCAATCCAAACCGGAGCATTGTTCGGTAATTGGGTCATATCTGGAGCTATATATCTCAGATTTAGGTCCAATTTATATGGATGGAAAGGTAAGACATAGGCCTACAACTTTCATATGGAGCCCAAGATCTAAAAAGGCCATTATCAAGTCCAAATTGTAGCAACAACAAAGAAGCCCGAATCTGTCTTCCAGCCCGAGCACTGTTCGGTATTTTGGCCATATCTGGAGTTCTAGAAGTCCAAATGAGCTGAATGTTTTACACAAGAAAGCTGAGACAATTGCCTACAACTTTCATGTTTGCAACTGGCTCCAATTTTGACGTTATCAATGATGTTTTGGGCAGACAAGAGAAGATAAGGATTGTCACCAAGTCAAGAATTGGCCACCCACTCATCAATTAGTCATCAAATCAATAGTTTCCAATTTTGGCCTATAAAAGGAGGCAATTGCCATGCATTTAGGCATCTTGGTTTCCAGATCAAGATCATGCTCTTCCTTTCTCTCTTTGTATTTTTTGTAATGTTTATGCTTTACTTTCATTAATATCAAGTTTATGCCTTTCATTTCCTTGCATTTACTTAGTTAACTTTAATCTTATTCATGTTCTTATTTTGTTTATTTATTTTTCTTTCTTTCATTATGTCTAGCTAAGTTTATTATGTCAAGGTGAAAAGGTTGCACTAATGGTGTAAGAAATAAGTATAGTATAAACTTAATATGGACTTTAATGTTTGATACTAACATGTTTTATATTTTTTATCTTGTTCACTCTTTAATACTTTGCTTGTTAAATGACTAATCTTGATTTATGTTGTATAACACTTGGTACAACAAATGCTTGGCACTTTCATAGCCCATACTGTATGGTATAACCGACACCTGAGCTATGAAAGGAACTTGATATGTTGTTAACATAAGTTATAATCATGAATGCTTGATGAAATTTACAAGTATTAGCATTAATTGAATAAGATGACTAATGTAATCATGTTAATAATCTATAATCCGATTGGAACGTCCTTTGTGTGTGGTTTCCAATTGAATAATAAGAGTTTATACTATACTTATTTGACATACCATTAGTGGAACCTCTAACCTTGACATTTGTTCTTATCATTGTTTAATCTTTACATTAATATTCCATCTCGAAGTTCTCATCATCATCTTCTTCTTCTCTTTCTTTATTATTATTATTATTATTATTACTATTATTATTATTATTATTACTACTACTACTACTACTACTACTACTACTACTATTATTATTACAGTTATTGTTGTTATTGCTATTATTGTTATTTATAATTTGTACAATTAACCTCCCTGTGGTTCGACCCCGGTCTTGCCGGGTTATTTATTACTTCGACACTCCTGCACTTGGGAGAAGACAACAATCTTCTAGTCGTGTCAAGTTTTTGGCGCTGTTGCCGGGGAGGTAAGTTTTGTATAAATTATAATATTTATTTTATTTTCTCTTTTCACTTTTCTTGTATATAACTTTGTTTCTTTTCTCTTGTTTCTTCTTTTTTTGTTTTCTTTTTCCTTTTATTCTATTCCTACACGTGCATGAGAATGTGGTCACATACATCAAGTGGTAGACTTTGTAGGGTATCCTCATCATTTTCAGAAAATATGGCCGAAGAAGATAATCAATCACTTCATAATGAGAATAATGAGAATAACCGTGCTAGAACACTTAGAGACCACATGAATCCCACAAGAACAAGTGCACCATCATGCATAGTTTTTCCTCCCGATGCATCTCATTTTAATTTTAAATTAGGTATTATTCAACTTTTACCTTCTTTTCATGGCTTAGATTTAGAAAATCCATACTTGCATTTAAGGGAATTTGAGGAGGTCTGCAACACATATAATAATTTAAATTGTAGCATGAACACCATCAGATTAAAGTTTTTTCCTTTTTCATTAAAAGATAAACTAAAACATGGCTAAAAAATTTGAGACGAGGATCCATTCGTGCTTGGGATGAAATGCAACAACAATTTTTAAAGAAGTTTTTCCCATCTCATAGAACAAACTCTTTCAAAAGACAAATCACCACTTTCACTCAAAAACCAGGAGAAACATTTTACCAATGTTGGGATAGGTATCGAGACTTGCTTAGTACTTGCCCTCATCATGGTTTTGAAACATGGAGATTGGTTTCACATTTCTATGAAGGGTTAACACCTAGAGATAGGCAAATGGTTGAATTGATGTGCAATGGAACTTTTGAACATAAAGACCCTGATGAAGCAATGGAGTACTTAGACTTGTTAGCTGAAAATGCTCAAAATTAGGACACCGCGGGTACTTATGAGGCACCGAGTAAAAATCAACCTCATACATCTAGTGGAGGTATGTACAACCATTGGGAAGATCATGACCTTCAAGCCAAGTTTGCATCTTTAGCTAGAAAAGTCGAGGCACTAGAATTGAAAAAGAGTGGTCAATTAAAATCTGTTGAAAACATTGTGTCAAATCTGTGAAACAAATGAACACTCAACCAACGATTGTCCAACCTTGCCTTCTTTTACGGAATGTCTCCATGAACAAGCCCATGCTTTAAACAGTTTCCAAAGGGCCAACCACAACCCATACTCCCAAACATACAACCCTGGTTGGAGAAATCACTCAAATTTTAGTTGGAAGAGTGAGAACAACAATGCACAAACTTCACAACCACCGTTTCAAGCACATCATAATTTCCAAAATTTTAATGGATATGTACCTCCTTATGCTCCACCTCCTAGAAAAAATCTTAAGGAAACATTGTTTGCATTCATTGAAAAGCAAGAGACAATCAATACTCAACTTGCTCAAAACATGACAGATTTTAAAGATACTCTTGCAAAATTAACATCTACTCTCAGTTTCCAAGAGAAAGGTAAGTTTCCATCTCAACCACAACAAAATCCCAAGGGGCAATACAATGCAAATGCAAGTAGTTCCGGAAGCCAACATATGGATCAAGTCAAATCAGTCACTACTCTGCGCAGTGGTAAGGTTATTGAAAAACCCACTCTTGAACCTTATGAGAAAGATGATGAGTCAATCTCTAAGGGTAAGGAAGGGGTTGAATCTGAAAATTGCAAAGAAAAGACTGATTCTCCACCAGCACTTCCATTTTCTCAAGCCATGACCAAACAAAGGAAAGTCAATCACAATTCTGAAATTTTTGAAATTTTCAAACAGGTAAGGATCAATATACCTTTACTGGATGCTATTAAACAGGTTCCTTCCTATGCTAAATTTTTGAAAGATTTATGCACTGTGAAGAGGAAACTGAATTTGAAAAAGAAAGCCTTTTTAGCAGAACAAGTAAGTGTCTCAATCTAGGTGAGTTAAAACCAACTTCTATATCTCTTTTACTTGCCGATAGATCTCTAAAAGTGCCTAGAGGAATAATTGAAGATGTGTTAGTACAAGTCGATAAATTCATTTATCCTGTGGATTTTATTGTCTTGGACACAGAACCTGTTGAAGCATGTAATTCATTTCCTGTTTTTTTAGGACGTCTGTTTCTTGCAACCTCTAACGCATTGATTAATTATAGGAATGGGCTGATAAAGCTATCAATTGGAAACATGACATTGGAGATGAATATTTTCAATATTTGCAAGCAACCTAGAGATGATAATGATTTACAAGAAGTAGATCATATTAACGAATTAGTTTATGATCAACTTGAATCTACTTTAAGTAAAAATGAGTTAGATGAATCTGAAGATTTGCAAATGATTTATTCTAAGGAAGAAATCACGGATGAAACAAGCACCGAAAATGTTGATGCAAATCTTTTGTGAATAGTGACAACAGATTTGACATCTGATATCACACTAATCGATGATTACTTTCCTAACGAATCTTTACTTTCTCTTAGTCCAATACCTTGGTATGATAAAAATATCAATTTTCTTGCTTTAGGAGATTTGCCAGCTGATTGGAGTACCCAAGACAAAGAAAAGTTTTTAAACGAAGTGCAGAGCTTTTATTGTGATGACCCTAACTTATTCAAATATTGTCCTGATCAAATATTTCAAAGATTCATTCCCGACAATGAGGTAAGTAGTGTCATTAAACTTTGTCATTCTGAAGCATGTGGAAGTTATTTCTCGTAAAAAAAGACAGCTATAAAAATCTTTCAAAATGGATTTTATTGGCCCACCATGTTCAAGGACACGCATGCATTCTGCAAAACTTGTGAAAATTTTCAAAAAGTTGATACTGGTCAAAAAGTCTTGCTTTATAATTCTCGACTGCATTTATTTCCTGGAAAATTAAGATCAAGATGGAGCGATCCTTTTCTTGTGAAACATGTGTATCCATATGGGGCCTATGACATCGAGAATCCAAAGAATGACAATGTTTTCAAGGTAAATGGACATCGTCTGAAAGTTTACTTTGACAATTTTTCAGTTGAACATGACTCTATTGAATTGGGTGATCCTGTATATAAAGATTGATTTTTTTTTTGTTTCTTTTTTAGTGATTTTTGCTAGTTTCTCTCACCCCGGTCAAATGGCGGATAACGGTACTCCGTGACTTAAGTCGGTTCTTTTAGTTTCCCACAATAACTGATATTTGTGTATAGATTTGTGCAATTCTTTGAATCTCTCTTCCAATTCTCATTTGAAAATGGACACTAATCTTGAAAAATTGAAAAAGTATTTTCTCGCTCTGTCTTAGAATGCGATTACAAAAATTTACCGTGCTAGATGTGCAAGATTGAGATTGTTAATGAATCATGGAATTCCTGAAGATATTCGCTGGTTGATTGAAGCAAAGGTCTGATTATCAGGTGAGTCCTCTAATTCCTTCATTTCACACATTCCTGGAACAGGTAAAAACACTTTTGCAAAGAAACTTCATGCAAAACCACTAAAAGTCTGTCATCGATGTGCTAGATGGACTTGGAATACATAAAGTCGTTCTTTAGGAATGGTATCTATAAACCGTGAAGATAAAATACAATTCATTAAGGATGACCTGAGTAAGGAGTCTTTAGATAATCTTTTATTGACTCTTGAGACGCATCCTAGTGGAGATATGCATCGTGCAATTCATGATTTATGGCCACTATTTCATAAAGAACATGATCAACTTAGTCTTGGGAATCTGACTAAAAAAGACCCTGTTTGCCAGTTTTTAAGAAAACTGGATGGGAAGCCTATCCCCGACCCATAGAGGGCGTTTAAGCCATTCTTGGACGTAAAACCAAGGGAAGATGTGAGCCACAATCACAACTACCTGTACATACACATGCTTTTTCAAAAGTAAATAAATAAATAAATAAAAAGAGAGAGAGAGTGTGTGAGACTCCAATTGGCCTATATATAGGTGTTATGATTGTCTTTCTAATTTCTCATCTATAAAACCCTCTCTTCCTTCCTTTCATTTCTACTCAACCCATACATTTAACAAATACAGAAGTGTGTAGAAATGGCAAGTTCCTCAAGTCATCATATAAGAAATATTTGTGTTTTCGGAGGATCTAGTCTTGGGAAAGAAAAGGAGTTTTTAGAATCAGCAAATCATCTTGGTCAAGTGCTAGCTGAGAGAAAGATTCATTTAGTGTATGGGGGAGGCAGTCTTGGGTTAATGGAAGGTGTGTCAATTGCTGCATTTTTAGGAGGTAGTCAAGTTTTGGGGGTCGTCCCCGAATCTTTAGCACAAGGGGACATCATTGGAAAAACAATTGGAGAGGAACTTTAGGTCTCCACAATGTTGGCTCGAATGAATGCAATGCTTAACCATGCTGACGCCTTCATTGCTTTACCAGGTGGTCTAGGTACATTGGAAGAGATCTTTCATATTTCCTCTTGAGCTCAACTGCACATTCACCATAAACCCATAGGTTTATTAAATGTTAATGGTTATTATGATAAGTTGTTGTCTTTTCTTGATCATGATGTGGAACAGGAATTTCTAACATCTTCTGCACGACAAATCATAATCTCTGCTGCTACTGCTGAACAATTAATTGACCAACTACAATCCTTCATTCCTGTAATTGATCCTTCCATAAGTCGCATAAATTGGTCAACTAAGGAAAGCCATAAAAAGCTTAGATTGGATTTGAGCCTTCATTTGTGAATTTTGGTGTCTTTTGGTTTTATTATTGTGTTTTGTTATTTCTTATTTTTGTTTCAGTGTGTTTCAGATTTGTCAGTGTTCATTATTTCAGGTGATATCTTCTATACTCTATCTTTCTACCTTTAAACATTGAGGACAATGTCTCGTTTTGGTTGGGGGGAGAGGGTAGTAGTTGATAAAAAAAAATTTCATAAAGCATGTGCATAATTGTTGTTACTAGGATGGCAGAGTAAAGGAGCTCTTTTGTTAAAGTGACTCTTGAGACGCATCTTAGTAACCATTCTTAACAAGGTCTATTTTAATACTTCTTGAAATATTCAGGTTTACAAACTCTCGCATTATTATCACTTAATTTTGCTCATATACTTATTTAACATGTATTCTTAAACCTTAATTTACACACACACACACTTTAACATATGATTGTGGGTTGCATATTGGATTATTACATTATTTATGTTCTTTTGTTAAAGGTCACAACTAAGGGAAAGGGATAGTATATAATTAAAAAAAATAAAAAAAAAATTAAAAGAAAAAAAAAGAAAAAAATGATAATAATAAAAATGTAGATAAGTTTGGTTTCGTAGCCTCCCTAACCTAAGCAATTAAGCCCGAAGGGGTGTTTTAACACCTAATACCCTAAAGTCAACTGACTTGGGAGCTATTGGCCCAACGCTTGTTACATGGGTTGAGGAGAAAAGCTTAAGGGAATCAAACATTGCACTATCTACATATTAGTATCTGCGACCCGAGTTACTAAGCTCGTAGGGGTGTCTTAACACCTAATGCCCTAAGACCAACTGGTCTGGGAGTCATTAGCCGAAAGCTCGTTACATGGGTTAAAGATGCATGGTGTTTTTAAATTATATGTATATATATTTAAAAAAAAAACAAGAAGAAAAAAAAAGACAAAAATAATAATCCCAACCCAAGGAAGTTAACCTTAAACATTAGAACAAAAATTTTGTTTTCTTTCAAGAAAAGCCCCATAATTATGTGTTGATACATTGAGCACAAAAGAAAGGTTTATGAATATCTTGTTAAGAGGTATTGAGCAGGTATATAAATTTCACGAGAGTTTGTTTATCTGGATAGATTAATGGAAGTTAAATGATGAATATCTTGCTTTGTGGAATTTGCAAATTGTTTTTCTATTTTAACGCTTTGATTACTAGGGACTAGTAATAAGCTGGTTGGGGGGTGTGATTAGTACTTAAAAGTGCATTTTTATCATGGTTTTATATCATCATTTTGCACTTCAAGTATCAATAACTCCTTAAATAAAGCATATTTTATAATAATATATCTAATAATATAAGATACCTTTAATTTATGGTAAATGTTCATTTTAAATGCAGGCCTATCACATAAATGAAAGGATTGATTGATGAATTTAAGAATTGAAATTGAAAGGATAAAGAGATGGCCAAACTTAGAAAAGAGATGTCGGTGCAATCCAAACCAGAACACTGTTCGGTAATTGGGTCATATCTGGAGCTATAGATCTTAGATTTAGGTTTACTTTATATGGATGGAAAGGAAAGACATAGGCCTACAACTTTTATATGGAGCCCAAGATCTGAAAAGGCCATTTTCAAGTCCAAATTGTTGCAACAACAAAGAAGCCCGAATATGTCCTCCAACCCAAGCATTGTTCAGTATTTTGGCCATATTTGGAGTTCTAGAAGTCCAAATGAGCTGAAGTTTTTACACAAGAAATCTAAGATAATTGCCTACAACTTTCATGTTTTCAAGTGGCTCCAATTTTGACGTTATCAATGACATTTTGGGCAGACAAGAGAAGATAGGATTGTCACCAAGTCAAGAGTTGGCTACCCACTCATCAATTAGTCATCAAATCAATAGTTCCCAATTTTGGCCAATAAAAGGAGGCATTTGCCATGCATTTAGGCATCTTGGTTTCCAGATCAAGATCATGCTCTTCCTTTCTCTCTTTGTATTTTTTGTATTGCTTGTGTTTTGCTTTCATTAATATCAAGTTTATGTCTTTCATTTCCTTTCATTTTCTTAGTTAACTTTTATCTTATTTATGTTTTTATTTTGTTTATTTATTTTTCTTTCTTTCATTATGTCTAGCTATGTTTATTGTGTCAAGGTGAAAAGGCTACACTAATGGTGTAAGAATAAGTATAGTGTAAACTTAATATGAACTTTAATGTTTGATACTAACATGTTTTGTATTTGTTATCTTGTTCACTCTTTAATACTTTGCTTGTTAAATGACTAATCTTGATTTATGTTGTATAACACTTGGTACAACAAATACTTGGCACTCTCATAGCCCATACTGTATGGTATAGCCGACACCTGAGCTATGAAAGGAACTTGATTTGTTGTTAACATAAGTTATAATCATGAATGCTTGACGAGATTTACAAGTATTAGCATTAATTAAATAAGATGACTAATGTAATCATATTAACAATCTATAATTAGATTGAAACCTGCTTTGTGTGTGGTTTCCAATTGAATAATAAGAGTTTATACTATACTTGTTTGACATACCATTAGTGGAACCTCTAACCTTGACATTTGTTATTATTATTATTTAATCTTTACATTAATATTCCATCTTGAAGTTCTCATCATCTTCTTCTTCTTCTCCTTCTTTTCTTTATTATTAATATTATTATTATTATTATTATTAGTAGTA